>NC_071267.1:16033838-16333838 GCF_023375685.1 Ictalurus furcatus
CTCAGTGGAACTAGACTCTCTCCTTCTTAGTGGTCAGCTCTGGTGTTTGTGTTACTGAACTCCGAACACAAGTTAGAGGTGTTCAATTTGCGTAAATATTACCCATCAGAGGAATGTCTTCTGGGGCTACTGCCAGTGGTCAAAGCATCCAGAAAAGCTGTGTGAGTATTTTCATTCATAAGTGCATTACTACTGTTTTTATTTTCATGTAACACTGAACTACATGAACCATCAGTAATTTTACAGTACCTATCAAATTTTTTCTTTAATTTGATCCGTTCTGACATATGTGAATGCTCTGCCTGCTCAGGTCTGAACTAAACTCAAAACTATTTTACTTTTTTACTTTGTGTTATTATTGAAAAATATAGATTGCCTCGCACGTTAGAGCAAAATACAAACAGCACGTAGATCTGTAGAGACATTGCGAACATTTTTGTTTCCTTTTAAATATTTTAAAGGATTTTTTTCCCTTCCAAAAAACAATAGAAACAATTCTTTAACAGTTCCATAGGGCATACAGTACCCTCCACTAATATTGGCACCCTTGGTAAATATGAGCAAAGAAGACTGTGAAAAATTGTCTTTATTGTTTAATTTTTTTATATTTTGTTTAAAATATTTCACAGAAATACTCTGCTCTCATTGATAATAAAACAATTGCAAACACAACACAGGTTTATATAAAAAAAACTTTGTTAAATATAGATGTGCAACAATTATTGGCACCCCTATGAATTCATATGGAAAAAAATATATTTGAGGTATATTCCCATTGATATTTAAAATTTTCTTTAGAACACCTGGGTGACTAGAAACAGGAAATTGTTCGGCCATGACTTCCTGTTTCACGGGGGTATAAATACGAGGTAACATTGTATAACATCAGAGTAATTAGCTTATTGACCTTATTTTAAATTGTGACTCTTATTGGCATGCTATTAGCTGGTAGTTTACAACCAAGAGTGTCCATCTAAGCACACTCTGACACTGCCTGAAAATCTTTCGGTTGTGAAATTAATTGAAACTAATGAAATTATATAATGTCACAAAATATCTAATTGTGGTGTGGACTCAAAATAACCTTCTTTGGGCTTATAATAAATTATGTGACAGAATGACCTGACACCAAAAAAAAATAAATCAATATCCTGCTCCTGTAAATGTGCTGGTGATTTTTATGTGTGAGAGAAACACTTTTTTTTTTAGAGTTTAAATATACTGTATCATGGATGTGTTTGTATGTTTGAGATCAGTGTTTTGATATATAATCATTTCTCTTCCAGACTGTTTGATTGTAGTCTCACAGAGGAAAGCTGTAAAGTTCTGTCATCAGTTCTCAGCTCAAACACCTCCAGTCTGAGAGAATTGGACCTGAATAAGAATAAACTTCAGGATTCAGGAGTAAAGTCACTCTCTGCCGGACTGGAGCATTCACACTGTAAACTGGAGATACTGAGGTCCTCACTTTATTACCAAAGATTACATAGAGAATTGTTTGTGTAAATGTATTTATTATATGTGGCTTTTATCACAGAAAAATCATATCCAAATATTTGTCAATGTACAAATACACAGTCTCTTTATTTAAAATGTTTATAATCACAGTAATTCCTCATGATCAGGTAGACAGTTTATTTCCTAATGCAGACAAACAATCAGATATTCAAATATATCATCATTTCTCTTCCAGTCTATGTGGTTGTAATCTTAAAGCAGAAAGCTGTAGAATTCTGTCCTCAGTTCTCAGCTCAAACTCATCCAGTCTGACAGAACTGGACCTGAGTAACAATAACCTACAGGATTCAGGAGTGACATGGCTCTCTAATGGACTGAAGAGTCAACACTGTAAACTGGAGATACTGAAGTAAGTCAGTCTCCCTCTCTCTATCTATCTATCGCTTTGTCTCACACACACACACACACACACACACACACACACACACACACACACACACATATCACCGTCCACTTTATTATGAATACCATGAATACCTATACACTGACACATTCATATAGTTATCTAATCAGCCAATCATGTGGCAGCAGCACAATTCATAAAATCATGTAGATTGGACTCTTTTTTAGGTAAAGCGTTCACATCAAAAATCAGAATAAAGAAAAAGTGTGATCTCTTTATAGTGACATGGTTGTTTGTACCAGATGGACTGGTTTGAGTATTTCAGAAACTGCTGATCTGCTGGGATTTTGGGAACAGTCTCTAGAGTTTACACAGAATGGTGTAAACTAGATAGTTGAAGATTACAAAAAAAATCACCTGGTTGCTTTTCAGTCTTCACCTGTCCAGTTTCGGTGAGTCTGTGCCCATGATCACCTCAGGTTCTTGTTCTTGGCTGACAGAAGTGAAGTAAATGTGCTCTTCTACTGTTGTAGCCCATCCACCTCAAGGTTTGATATGTTGTGCATTCTGAGATGCTTTTCCTCTCACCACGGTTGTAAAGAGTGATTATTTGAGCTACCATAGGCTTACTGACAGCTCCTAAGTCTGACAATTCTCCTTTGATCTCTCTCATCAACAATGTGTGTTTCAGCCCACAGACCCTCCAGACATTGGATCTTTTTTGTTTTTCACATCATTCTGTTTAAACCCTAGAGACTGTTGTGTGTGTGAAAATCCCAGGAGATCAGCAGTTTATGAAATACTCAAACCAGCCCATCTGGCACCAACAGCCATGCCATGGTTAAAGTCAAAGTCATCACAATTTTCCCTTATTCTTATGTTTGATGTGAACATTCACTGAAACTCTTGATCTGTATCTGCAAGATTTTATGCATTGTGCTGCTGCCACATGATTGGATAACTGCATAAATGATCAGGTGTTCAAGTGTTCCCATTAAAGTGACCAGTGAGTGTATATGTACGGATATACTTAACTCAGACATATTTGTTCATAGACTACTCTCTGCCTGCTCTTCTGGTCTTAAAGTTCTCCAGTTCTTAGAGGTCTCCTACAGTTCTTAAGTGTGAGACATTTTTTCTTTTCTGCAGGATGTGTGGCTGCAATATTGCAGATGAAGGCTGCGTTGCTCTGGCTTCAGCTCTGAGGTCAAACTCCTCATCACAACTGAGAGAACTGAATCTGAACAACAATAAATGGAATGACTCAGAAGTGAAGCTACTCTCTGATCTACTGGATGATCCATGTTGTAAACTGGAGAAACTACAGTGAGTTACCCACTTGGTGTCTACACACACACACACACACACACACACACACACACATACACAAATATCTAGAAATTAAACTCGTAACACAAAAACTTGACAGGTGTAAACACAACAGTTTTCCCGTCAAAGCCGTCAAAACATGCAAATATTCATATACTTGTGGGTAGGCATGCACTGATACCATTTTTTTCTAAACCACATACTTGCCTGTACCGATACTCATACCAGAGTAAAAAACTGCAGAGTATGTGTATGAGTAACCTTCTTCAAAGTTTCCCAAAGTGAGGTCCAGGGACCCCCAGGGGTCCATAACACATAGCCTGGGGGTCTTTGTCTATCGTCTCAGGGAGTTTTTCCTTGCCACCGTTGCCTCCGGCTTGCTCATTATGGACAAATTCATACATTTAAAATTTATATTCGGAATTCATATATTTCTGTAAAGCTGCTTTGGGACAATGTCCATTGTTAAAAGTGCTATACAAATAAAATTGAATTGTATTGAATTTGTTTTTTTAGGAGTAGAAATCATAATCCACTATTTTCAAAGTTAATATATTTATTATTGAGTTCTTATAGTTATTAGCATGTTTGACTGGTCACTTTAAGCAAATTGTTTTAATCCACACTTAAAAACAAGTCGCCCTATAAATAATGTCAGCTTAAATCTAAAGTGTTCAATTGGTGGAACATTGAGGAATAGAAAGCTCTAGGGCTCTAATAAATAGACAAAATATTATTGTACCCATTTAAATAGTGTGCTGAGGTGGGCCATTTTATTTAGCTCTGTTTGTGTTTCCCCAATTTATATAGTGGCCCTGAAAAGTGTGCACGTGTATGTTCAGGCTCATTCTTGATAAAGTAGTTAGTTCATTTTAGATGAAGTGCATTAGATAGCAACATTAGTAAAAATGTATTGAGTAGAGCTCCTCTTCTGAAAAAGCACTTCTGTTTAGCTGTAATTAAAGTACGTTTAATTGTCTTCACTACATTGGAATCCCTTATTGTCAATCAACAACAATAGAGCTGCTATTTTCACTGACCCAGGCCTTGTGGACTCATCTGGGTTATATGTTTGTAATGTTTTATCAAGTTCTTTTCCAAGGGATTTGCTTTAATTGCCATCATTGTGAAATATGTCCACACCTGTTCTGTTTCTTGTCACCTGTTCATTAGCATGTAGCATGTACACACTAGGCTTACATCACACAGTATGTGCATGTGGTATCAGATATTTGTTTTGGAGTTTTTTTATGAGCTTGAGTAACAGTAAATGAGCACGGTATCAGGCTCATACGAGATACCAGTATTGGTATGGATGTGTCCCTACTGGTGGAAACACACACACACACACACACACACACACACACACACACATGCACGCACAGACATAATGTAGTGTGTGTGTGTGTGTGTGTGTGTGTGTGTTTTGATGGGGTATGAAAGTGTGTGTGTGTGTACACGCTGGTCTTTACACTGATGTTTGTAATAACTCTGATAACTGACTATGATTTACATTATGATCTTTTTCTCTGTCTTACAGCATTGAGAAGTATTACCACTCCAACACTGTCAGGAGTCTCTCAAGACTCTCCATGATAAAGCAGTGTTGATGAAACATTAGAACCCATCCTACATGTCCAGCTGTTTAGTAGCTCCTTGTTTTTTATTTTAATTTTAAATTAATGTCTTCAGTGTGTTGCTGCTCAACATGGCATCATTTAGTTTGTTGTAAAATGACAGTATCCAGTATGTTTCTCCACAAATCACAGTTGTTGTTTTTTTTTTTCAAACCTCTGTTATTATGCAAATAGATAATAAAATAATAAATATAATAAATAATAAATACATGAACAGAAATAGACTGGAGGTACAGAAATAATTAAACAAAAGAGTAGAGTGATAAGATCACTGTATTTGTCAGTGCAGATAAGTTGAGTTCAAAAATTTGCATACCCATACTTCAGACCTGCTAAAATAAAACCAGCAAAATATTTCTTGTGAGTTAGATTTTTACAAATGACTCAAATTATTAGAATTGTGAATGTTAGCATGGGAATACATCCATCCATCCATTTTCTGTACTACTTATCCAACACAAGGTCATGGGAAGCCTGGAGCCTATCCTAGGGAACAAGACCCTGAATGGGGGGGCCAGCCCATCAAAGGGCATAATCACACACACACATTATGGACAATTCAGAAACTCAAATTGGCAACACATGTCTTTGGACTGGGGGAGGAAACCACCAAAGCATGGGGAGAATATGCATACAGAGTGGAAGCAGGAATCGAACCCCCAACCTTGGAAGTGCGAAGCAAACGTGCTAACCACTAAGCCACCGTGTACAATCAGATAGAATGGAGACTATTCTACCTCCCTCTAAAGACTAACTTTTGCTAACTGTTTTGGATTTTTAATACTCAGTCAGTCAGTATTTTTATTGCACTCTTTGCTCTTTAATATTGTCTTGGAGTGATATTGAGTGAGCCATCAACAGAGACTAGTGTTGCTGTCTTTGTGAAAATGTGTGATTCTTTGATTTATAGTTTAACATGCAATATAACAGGCTTGTCATTGGTTTGGTTTTAACGCCACTCTAAATAATATAATAAATATAGTTACAGTATCTCACAAAAGTGAGTACACCCCTGACATTTTTGTAAATATTTGATTATATCTTTTCATGTGACAACACTGAAGAAATGACACTTTGCTACAATGTAAAGTAGTGAGTGTACAGCTTGTATAACAGTGTAAATTTTCTGTCCCTTCAAAATAACTCAACACACAGCCATTAATGTCTAAACTGCTGGCAACAAAAGTGAGTACACCCCTAAGCGAAAATGTCCAAATTGGGCCCAAAGTGTCAATATTTTGTGTGGCCACCATTATTTTCCAGCACTGCCTTAACCCTCTTGGGCATGGAGTTCACCAGAGCTTCACAGGTTGAAGCTAGGTATAATCAAATATTTACAAAAATGTAAGGGGTGTACTCACTTTAGCGAGATAGAGTATATCCTTACTCTAAATAATAAATGGGTTAAGTTTGCTATTTAAACTACATGTAAAATCAGATCAGATCTAATAGAATTAGGTTTGTTTATGGTATGATGCTCTCAGTCACCTAGACAGATCAACATGTTTGTATTACTTTTTTCATTTTCATTTATTTACATTTACATTTATTCACTTAGCAGACGCTTTTATCCAAAGCGACTTACAAATGAGAAAAATACAAGCATTTACATCTGATGACCCATCTATGACAATCTCAGGTGTCATATAAGTGTTTCTGTATTAGTATGAGGAAAGTATGAGTAAGGGTATATATATTTGAAACGTTTGTTGTCCTTTTGTGTCAGGTGGGTTCCATCAATGTCAGGATGGACATTTCTAGGTGAGTAAACATGTGCGTCAGTTATCATTTATTCCTCAGGGGGGCAGTGTTCCCATGATTTTAGCTTAATGGCACTATCAAGAAAAGACAATCACAACGCACACACAAACAGTATTTAATTTTATTTAATTTATTTGGCTAGACAGTAATTAATCTTATCAAATATTTATACATATATGTCTCCAGGTGCCTTTTCTACCTATCCACACTTGCAGATTATACAGCTAGCATGAAGACAGACAGACAGACAGACAGAGAGAGAGAGACAGAGAGAGAGAGAGAGAGAGAGAGATCAGTTGGCAGGTGTATGATGTAGATGTGTGTCTTAGAGAATAAAACTGCAACGATGGATCTGATTAAAGTGCTGGCTCTGACTCAGAGAGCAGCACTAAACAGTAGGAGTGATACTTCATGGGAATACTTCATTCAGTGATTTACAACAGGACTCCCTGCATGTGCAGTACTGCTTACTTAGCAATAATCAGGAGACCACGGCATTGCTACATGAGAGGTGACCCCAGTCCAATCTACTTCTTGCTAAAATTGCTCTGTCCTCCTATAGGAGCCTCAATTGTCACTATATCGAGTATGCTACAAATAAATCCATATCTTTTTATTGATGTTTTCCAGTTTTCAGTGTGTTTGTCTCTTCAAATAAAATGTTCAGTCATTTTCGATTGACTGAAGTGTAGAACCTGAGGCAGGAAGGTAAAATAGTCAGCCGCTCCAGGAAAAATACCTCGCACAGACATAAAAGACACAAGTTCAAGTCTGTCTCAGGAATTGGTTAAGTAGAGAAACAATGGCAAAATGTTTGAAGAACAGTGTTTCCTCCCTGGAGGATGGCTTTGTATGAATGCCAGTGAGATTTGTTATCTGTGTAGAGAAAAAAGTGTACTATTATCAGATTCCAGCTATGCGAGCAAACACACACACACACACACACAGTCCAGAGTCATACCTCCTTCAATCAATCCTACTGGCAGGTTATATATCCTACTTCTCCATTCTTTTAGCTCAGGTTGCCAAGAAAACTATTTCTGTTTGTGTTCAATGGATTGAGAAAGAGAAAATTGTTGTATGGCAGAAAGGCGACAACTACAAATGTCTGCTGAGACAGGCAAGGAATGATCCATATTGTCCTAAAGGGAAAACCCTGAAATAATTGACTAATATTTATGTGAAAGCTACTGCTGTTGTATGGAGATCAGTGACAGGCTTTTTCAGCTCCGCTGCATTTGTGTATGATGGACTATTTCAAGCATATAAAAAAGGCAACATATTTATCCGGAATGAATTTCCTGAACCGTCCCTCTGATCGCTGAGAGAGTATGGCACTGTGGGGTGAGTGGGGGGGGGGGGGAGTAGTTTGGTGAAGATAAAAACAGAAGACCTGCAGCCTTCAGCTAGAGAGCATTAATGGGAAATATTGATTTGCCTGCTCTATTGTAGATCTCCATTGTGTCTTATTAGTATGAGACACAACAGTACTTGTGCAGATCTTTGCAGCTCTATACATGTGTCTGTGTGTGTGTGTGTATGTGTGTGTGTGTTGCTGTCGCACTATGGATGGTCTTAAAAATCAGTGCACATTTTTACACAGAATCTTTACTGTTCACAACATTCATCAAAAGTACGGTTATTACTCCTATGTGTGATGACCCAACCTTTTTGAGTTCAAGCCAAGTAGGCACAAATACTGGAACCGTACCAAGGCAAAGTGATAACAGAAAGCCAAAGCAGTTATCAACAGTCATCTATTGTGGTCAGCAGGCTCAAATCACATGCATTCCCTGTCTCTGACCTTCCCTCGCCGTAGTCAGAGCATGCCTTGTCTCTCGGAGACAGTGTGTCCTTCTCAAACGTGCCATTGTTTGGACAGTGTAAGAACAATGGCCCTCCTCCACCCAGAGATACCCTCCATACCAGCTGGTAGTGACGAACCATATCGCCACCCTTACAGCGCTTGTACGCCCATACACCCTGCAGGCACATAAGACTGCCGTTGTCCATAGCTGGTCAATGCACACTTGGATCAATTGTTCGTATACCAGCAGTGCGTGCTGCAAAACTTGTTCTGGGGGAGGACAGCAGCCATAATGAATATTCACATTGCTGCATATTTGTCCCGGGTGACACAAAAGAAGTACACACATAGACACGTTTGGTCTGGACAAAGGTCTGAGTGAACAAACAGTCATGCAGAAGAATAGGCATGTATATAATGAGAGGAACAGTGCCTTACAGTATAGTCTTACAAAGTATAGAAAAATGCCATTCATGCATTAATCTTAAATGCATTAGGCTCTGGTGTCATTAGATTACAAATGCAGAATCAATGAATGTATGAGTACAAGTTAAAAGCACATTATTCATATAGATAAAAACCTGAATAGGGTTTCCTCCATACTGTAACATACTGAAAATTACATACTGAAAAATGTTTACTTTTGTGGGTTGTGACATTTGCATTTTAAAAAAGGATCTGTATTTGATAGCGCATGTCTTCAAATGCTATATGTATACGAATAAAAATGTACACACAAATAAACATGTTTTGTCCAGGATGACATTATGTGTGATTCTAAAAGAAATCCTGTTAAAATCAGTACCATAAGGATAATATAGTATTAATAGTATTATTCAGTTATCACTATTTTTCACAGCATCTAGTTTTATGGAGGAAAAAACTACATTTTCCCTCTCAAATAGAAGTAAACCTGTATTATCTCAATTTAATTAAGCCTATGACTCATATCTTCTAAGGTTTGTAGGTTAAGTCAGGGTTATTGTGAGTCTAAAGCCCTCACAATAAAGTGAAAATGCCAGGCATTTTTTAACAAGATCCTGTGTCTAAATCATCTTCTTCCTCCTTGATTCATCAGCAGTTTGTATCAGAATTTACACATGGAATTTACTTTGATGGAAGTTGAATGGATTACAGTGTTTATTAAAATAATGCTTTTTTATGTCATTATCTTCATCTGCTTCATCGTGATCAGGGTTGTGGTGGATCTAGAGCCTACCCTGGAACACTGGGCGTAAGGCGACAAAGGAGGCCAAGCACACATATATTCACATAAACATTCACTTCTAGGGTCAAATATAGCTTAGCCAATACACACAGACAGTAATATTTACAACATTTATGACACTACTACTACTACTCGAATCCCGCCTCCACCCTGCGTTCAGAGAGTTAGCATGTTCTCCCCATGCTTCAGGGGTTTCCTCCAGGTACTCCGATCCAAAAACATGCGCTGTAGGCTGATTGGCAATTCCAAATTGTTCATAGTGTGTGAATGAGTGTGTGAATGTGTGTAGGATTGTACCCTGTGATGGGTTGGCACCCCCTCCAGGGAGTCCTGTGCCTTGTGCCCTGAGTCCCTTGGGATAGGTTCCATTCTCCCTGTGAGCCTTTGTAGGATAAGCGATATAGAAAATGGATGAATGGATGGATAGATGTACGGAAGGATGGATGGGTAATAATAATAAACATTTTTACATCATCAGCCACAGTGTAGCCAATGAATATGCCAGTAGCTACAGGGCTCATTTATACACAAAAAAGGTAAACATAATAAAAGCACAGACAAACTTCCATGTCTTACTAACTGTCTTTCCACTCATGATCTCATTATCTCAAATGTTTATATCCATGTCTGTCACATGACAGAATTTTTATACTCTACTACACAATAGCATCAGTATAAAAAATAATGCTGCTCATAATATATCATTTTCAAGTTGAAATGTTATGATTTTTGTTTACTGATTTTTACAGATGACTCTTATTACTCTGCTTCTCCACACTGCATTTCAGTGGATGCTGAAATGAATCCCAAGATGCCTATTGTCAGGGGGTGTATTAACTGCGCATGGAGGTCCATGAGATCAGTGTACTGTAGCATGAGAGAATCTGACTCTAACAGATGGTCATTACGTATTGGAACCTAGAGATATTTCCTTCAACAAGCGTGTGTAATGTGTAACACCCTTCTGCAGAGAGGGAGCTTGTGCCAAAACTGCACTGAGCCTTGGATTAGTCTTGTGTTTCTGAGAATGGCCATATGTTCAGGCTCAGTTGTTTTAAAGTGGATAACCCTGGAGACAATAAAGCATAACAAAATATACCAAAAATTTACAGATACACAATAAGTCACGATAGTACTTTGGACCAGTGATGTAATAATAGATAGATAATGATAGAGATATTGCAAGCTGGATGGTCTCTGAATGGTCATGATTTACTTAAGAGGAGTCCTTTACCTCAAAGTATGTGATATTATGAAAGAAAATATTTTAATTCATTGCTGAATACCATTGATATAGGATTGATGTATTGAATTATATTTTGTTTGAATGAAAAGACTGTTTTTGACATTACCAATTTAATTCAGTGACAGGAAGAAAGAAGAAAGTAGAGATCTGATGACGTGTTTACTACTTTACAGAAAGAGAAATCCATTACTCCACTCAGAAGGTGAATTTTATGCTAAACAATCCTGTAAAATTACCAGGGGAATCTTAAAAAAAACCAACTCCCTTTCCTATAACTCCTATAACTGTAGGAGACAATTTTTCACTGATGGTTTTGATTTGAATAGACATATAGCAGCCTCAGGAACACTGTCATTGTAGTGGAATTTGGGTGTTTGTAATCAAGTTACCTGCCAGTAATGACATTACCATAGCCACAGTGACACATCTACACCATTTATGGATTATCCATGACTGAAAAATCAGCCTCTGTAATGTGTTGAAAATGCTATGATATAATCTTACACTCACACACACTCACACGTGCACTCACACAACATCACGATGAGGATTTTCTTTTTCCGCTCAATTTTTTTTTCACAAACCTTGTATCTGTCTGAGTATTTCATCATCATTTTCTGGAAACAACTTTATATGAGAAATGTTGAGTTCTTGCATAAGAAAGTTACTGGATACAAAGCTATGAAGCTTTCATGCAACTTGATGCACTTTACTGTGACAGATATGTAAGCCATAGAAACTTTATTATAATAAATTTTGTGAATTAGCATCAGAACTATATATAATTATATTAAGACTGTTTTTTTTTAAGTTAAATTTATTTTTTTTGTTGTTGTTTCTGCCATCAAATGAATGTAATGTATAGTCAGTCCAGAGTAAGTCTGCAGTTCTGGTATATGTTCTTCCACTAATACCAGAATATAGGCTTCAGATGACCTTAACTCACTCTAATCAGTTTGTATCATCAAGTGGAAAAAGCAAGCAATCTACCAGCCCTCTCCCTGATGGACATTGTTGTGTGTTGTCACACTTTCCCAGCCCCCTGTTAACAGCCATCTGTCTCTCATTTGGATTTGTGACAAGGGCACTGAGACCTTGAGGCATGTGTGACATGAAGCAGAGGTGAGGTGCTACATTTGGGGGGAGGTTTACAAACAGCTAAGTATAGAACCCCTGTCCACTCTTTCCCAGTGGCCATTAGAATATAATGAACTTCCCCTATCACCAATATATCACCAGTAATTATTGTGACATTGGCAACACTTCACTGCACAGCTACTTAAATCCCGATGTAAATAAACTTAACACAGAATGAGACAAGACAGTTAATATAAATTCAAAAGAGTTTAGTGCTAATTAGACAGACACTTAAACCAAGAGCTTGGCACAAGAAAATTACTGTGTGCTAGTAATACAAATGCCTCATAACCTTCTGAATGCTTAGAGATATCTGGAGATGTAGAAGGCCTTTGCAATGATTTAAAAATAGTCATCTCTGAATGCTCACTTTAAATAAGTTGTGGCAGCTCAATTCTATTTAGCCTTATCTTTCAATCAATGTATCCACTGATATATTAACATCATGTAGAATTGTATACATAGACCATGCATAGTCTGAAATTATTCCAGCTGAACATGAAATATAACATTAACGGTGCAACAAGAAGTGGAAATGTTTTGAAAAATATATATATATTTATTTGCATCAGTATGCATGCTAAATCCATTCATGCACTATAAATGGCCATTCTATCTCTTAGCATTTAAGAAACTCATTCGTTTTATGAATCACTTTGGGGCACTAGTGCTTTTCCTGACCTTTTCATTCTGTCAAAAAAAAAAGAAGGAGAAATGGTCTGTGTGGACTTAGTGTTGCAGGGCATGATTATGAGTCTATTCCAGGGTGGTATGTTAAGAGGCCTGTGGGTTCCTCTCTGCTCACACTGCCTCTCAGCTTAATGTTCAGTGCACTTAAATTCTCTGCTCCTGCTGCGAGCCAGTGCATCAGATATGTAACATTACCCACTATGCATAATGGATTAGTAATAAATCTATTTCTGTAACAAGGCTATGACTCCTGCGTTATGTCTCTATGGTCTTTATTAGTGAATACCAATGAGCCTTCATGGAGTGAGAAAGAGAAAAAGAAGAAAGAATGTGAGGTAGAAAGCTAAAATAGGTCAGAGTGAAGTGGATATTACATAGCAATGAGAGAAATATTGTTCTCTATTACTCATCATGGGGTTTCAGTTCTGTTATTCTACTCCACAAGTTATATGTAAACAGTTAAAAAAGTAACTTGTTACGATTTTAGACTAATTTTAGTAAATTAATGAATAACATAGATCAATTTTAATATTTTATATTTAATTAAATCAACTGATAATGATAAAAAATAAAAAATTGTCTCTATCCTAAACTCATAATGCTCCATGACATTTTTTAATCAGTTCTAAAACAGATTTAAAGATGTCTTCCATGTTCATGTATTTCAGGGAAAATATATTGCTTTTGAGAACACAAATTCAAAAGATTAATTAATTTGCGGTGGCGCTGGAGTTTATACAAGGAAAACTGTGTGCAAGGAAACTTCACTGTGAATAGAAAGCCATTTCATCATAGGACACCATGTACACACACATTCACACACTCATTCACCAAAAAAAAACAAACCCATACATCTTCAAAAATAAATAACAGTTAATCCTAAATAGTTTTTTTATCCCCACATTGCAAGGCTTCATTTAAAAATCAGTCTATAACTAATGGTTAAAAATAATGATCAATGGTGTGATGAACTATTTTGTTCCTTTTTTAGAGTAAAATTCGGGTTTCTTAAATAGCTTATGTTTTTTTAGCAGGACAAATTGCCTCACAATTTAAATTAGCCTGGAGAGAAGGCCACCCAGAGTTTTCCCAAGTGACAGGTGATGTCCAGCTGTATCTACAACAGTTGGATCAAGCCAAAGTACATTTCGTTTGGTTCTTTCCATCTACATATTTCACACAATTTTTGCCTTTCTATTTTTTTTGTCTTTATGTTGTTTCTATATTATACACTTTATTACACATGGACTGAATCAAATGATTTTCTAAGCCATGACATTACAACATTATGTCAAACAAAATTGCTTTTGCCATACCGCCATACAATATATTCACATTTTACACTTACACAAATGTCTCATGCTACATGTGTAGCAGGTCTAGTACAGAGCACTGACGCTGACCTCTGACCTGATTTTCTCTAGCTCTCTCTCTATCTCTCTCGCTCTCTCTCTTTAATGCACAAATGTCTTTAAAAGCACAGTCATTACAAATTTGGATACAGGTGGGGATGTATCTCACAGTTTTCCTAACAGTGCTGCCATCTGTTTTAGCAGCTCATGTGAAAAATAAACATTACAACACTATTTATCTCAAATATTCCTGCTTTCAGTGGTTTGTTTATACATTTTCATTTGGCAGACACATTTTTCCCATGTCAGTCCAAGGAAGCAAGTGAGCATTAAGGGCTTTGCTCACTTTTTGATCCTACCCACTGTAGCACCGCTGCCCCAAACAAGAGAAATGACCACCATTAATGAAAAAGATCTATCATCATGTATTAATGCTATATTTACAATGCAGTGAACTTGTAGCATACGGGTATACAGTGAAATTTGTCTAATTGACATGACCTTAATCATAAGGTTTAACGTTGCTTCAGATTTTTGCAACTGGATTTTGAAACAGTCGTTGCAAAGCATGATATTAGCTACAGAGGAGGACTGAAGGAAGGCGAGAAGGAATAACAGACGGAAGGATGTGGACCTATTCATTCACTAATTGCTGTCACTTCAGTCTGTCAGCTTATAGTAATTACAGAGTGTCAAGCCCATGAATGGAAATAACAGTTCAATGACTCAGATATTGCTCTACTTTTCTGCCATTTCAAGTAAATATCTGTGTCAGTGTGGGGTCTGTTAAACAAATATTATTTTCTTAAAGATTTACATTATTTCGGAGTGGTATTGTTTTACATACAGTAATCTCTATGAAATGGCCTGTCTCTTGCTTCCTCAGAAGGAGCAGCAGTAATGAAACACATCCTTTCTTCTCAGTGATCTCTTAATTACGTTTCTATTTATTTAGCGGTTGGGCTGTGGTGCTGGTGGGGGCTCTAGGGATTGTCTAACTCCTGTGTTAAACAGCCTGCATTCCGATCCTCTGATGCCCAGCCAGTCAGTCTAACACCATCCCTGTTTTCATCTCCACGGCCCAGCAAATTAGCACCCAACCGACTCCCCCACTTATGTGTCTGCATGGCAGAAACAGAGGAGATGGTTCGACAAATATTGTAAACATTGAGTAATCATTTTGGCTTCTTTTGTGCCTATACCACAACTGTAGTATTTACCTGTAAATTGAAACTTGTACTTAGTGGCCACCTTACCTAACTTTACCTAGATTCATTTTTCACATACACCTATCATGGAAATACGGATGGTAACCCACAGCTTGGTAGTCCCTCTTTACCCAGTCTTCTGTAAGATCACTGCTGGTCTGACATTATTTGCGTGGACCATTCTTAGCACAGAAGTTTGGTAGTCCCTCTCTACCCCATCTACTCTGGGACCGTGGCTGACCAGACATTATTTGGTTGGACTATTCTCAGCACAACAGTGAATCTTATATAACGGCATGTTAGCAGTGTTTCAGTAATACAGATGTATCAGATGGAGTGGCTTTGGTGGTTTTTATACTCCTCAGTATGCTTTTTTCGGCTAGGTATATTCTACCAACCAAAAGATATCCAGCCAATAGTACTGACACTGAAGGAGGGATAGGAGATAATAATAGATAATACTCTCTAACTGTACACCTACAAGGTACATTAACAAGGAAGGTAGGTAAAATGGCCATTAAGTGTGCATAGTGTTAAAATGCCCCAGCACTGCTTATTACAAAACATCGACTACTGTGCCACCATGTCGGAATATTCCACCACATATACACTATATGGCCAAAAGTTTGTGGACACCTGACCATCACACCCATATATGCTTGCTGAATGTCCCAATCCAGATTTCCCACAATCCAGTCCCCCTTTTGCTGTTATAATAATCTCCAGCTTCTGGGAAGGCTTTCCATTAGATTTTGGAGCATGACTGCGAGGATTTGCCCATTCAGCCACAAGAGCATTAGTGAGGTCAGGCATGGATGTCGGGTGAGGTGCATTTGGCTTTCCAATTCATCCCAAAGGTGTTCAGTGGGGTTGAGGTCAGGACTCCGTGCAGGCTACTTGAGTTCTTCCAATCCAACCTTGGCAAACCATGTCTTCATGGACCTTGCTTTGTGCACAGGAGCGTTATCATGCTGGAACAGGTTTGTTCCCCTTAGTTTCAATGAGGGGAATGTGTAATACTACAGCATGCAAAGACATTCTAGAGAATTGTGCTCTTCCAACTTTGAGGCAACAGTTTGGGGAAGGTCTATATACAGTATGAGTGTGATGGTCAGTTATATACAAACTTTTGGCCATATAGTATATAACATCCAGTCTGTGGTGATTCTATCATGGTTCCTTTCCACCATACACAAATTGTGTGTAGTACAAAAATGTATACATACAAAGTGCACCTATTTGGTACACAGATCTAATAAAATGGCTCTTATGAGTGCTTAATGGCTTTTATAAACCAGCTGGATGCAAGTCTTTCACTCTTGCACTGTTCCCTGTTAAGGTGAAGAATACAAGGCCCTTTACTGTGTTTATTGAAGCTCTACGTTTGTTGTTTTAGAGTCGCTTGTCTTCTTAGAGATCCCTTCTTCTGAAATCAAAGAAATTCACATGGGCCAAAGTTGATCCAAAGGCAGCTGTTTTTCATTAAACACTGTGGATTCAAAAGAACTTTCTTATGCATGGTCAAATGATTCAGTCTGCAGGTGTCTAATCATCTATTCACCAATTGGTTACAAAATATTACAATCACTGTGTGTGTGGTGGAATGCATGGTTTTATATTTTGGTGGGGACCAACGGAGGAGAGAGAGAGAGAGAGAGAGAGAGAGAGAGAGAGAGAGAGAATGTATAAAAATTTCTCCTCCTATTCTCTGGCTTGGTTGATGGCTGCGCGCGCGGATGGTCACATGACCGCGGGCGTTAGGAAAGCAGCAGCAGCAGCAGCAGTAGTAGAGTCTCTTGAATACCGACACAGCAAGCGGAGAAGAGTTTGCACAGCTCCAGACCTAGCCTAGAAACTTCACACAGCTCTCAGGATCGCTCTTATAAACCGCTAGTCCAAATCATCTTGCCAGGAAGTGGAGGTCCAGAGAGGTCGAATGGCCTGGAAATAGCGTTACTCTGACGGTTACAATCTCTGAGAGTAAACAAAACAAATCGGAGCGGTCATGCGGGAGTCCGGACAGTTTGCGGAGCTTTTCTGACCTTTATAAATCACGCACACCAGCGATTTTTTTTCCTTCCGGCGTGTTTCAGATATCTATTTGTTTGTTGAAGAGATATTTTTGTAAGCGAGACACTTTGAAAGTGTTCTGGCTCGAAGCGGGACTTCTCTGGAGAAGTGAGGACAGAAGAGGGGTCTCAGACTGATAGAGCCTGTGGAGGAGCCTGCGGTGGAGTCTGTTCTTCTCCTCATAACTGTCGTTTTTCCCAACTGAAATTTAAAGCAGACGTTTTGAAATATGGTGGGGGAAATGGAAACAAAAGAGAAACCCAAGCCGACTCCTGACTATCTCATGCAGCTCATGAACGACAAGAAACTGATGAGCAGCCTGCCTAACTTTTGTGGGATTTTCAACCACCTAGAGCGGCTTCTGGACGAAGGTAAAAACTTATACAAACATGTTCGTATATTTGTTAAACCATGTTGTCCTCTTTTCTGTGTTTGTTTCGAGAATAAATATGCACTGAGTTGCCAATATGCCCAATTTTTTCCCCCTCATGACAGTAAAGAGAGTAACGTTTCATCTGAAACGCGGCGTGCTGGATGCGGATCACTAGGGGCAACACCCCAAATATGGCACTGCTTTAAACTTTTATTTTCTTATTTAAGAAACACCTTGTGTTTACCACTTGGAGAACTAAATCAACTTTTTATTCGGCTAGTATTGCTTTAAAAGTGCTATTTGAGAAACAACAATGAGGTAAAGCAGGGTGGTCTGTGCCTATTAGTTGCATAATGATAAATAAATAAATAAATAAATAAATAAATAAAACGCAAAGCGATGTAAGTAGGTGAAGAATGCGCGAGGGCGGTGTTGCTGTTTGGAAGGCAACACACAACTTGTGCGCATGCGCGACGACGGTCAGCAAGGGGCTCCGGCCAGTTCAAATGAGAGGCGTGGATCATGTGGGCCTCCTCACATCAGCCCTATAACTAAATAATTTCATGAAAATAATCAGACAATTAAACTATTACTCTTATTACGCAAATGCAGCATATAACCTGCCTCAAATGTACTTATTAGCCATTGCAGTCCAAACACATTGTGATAAAATGTTGATTTGAAACATCCCAGTTTTTCTTCATTACAGTGGCTCTTAGATTTAAGCTGACATCATTGACATGCATTAACATAAATCCTGAAGAAAAAAAAAATTCCTGGACTCTGGCTATGCTTTATGGACCCCACTTAGAGATGTAATGATTTAAAGGTTGGCTTTGCTTACTGCCTAACGGTGAGCATGTAATAAAATTGCAGCTTGAATAGATCACTTAGACATTCTGTACCACAAAGCTGAATCATTTTAACATTAATCGGTATCATTAATTAGGCTTCTATACAGTAAACAGGTTATAATTTACTAGAACTGGTAAGTTGTCTTTCGTATGCAAAGTTTGGTTAGCCATGGCTGAGTTCCTTCTCACTTTATTGGTGAATCTGTTGAATTTACAAGAGTATCTGTGTATGCTTGCCTGGAGAGAAGGCTACTTTGGCAGATTTATGTCTTCAGTATTGGCTCTAAGGGTTGGAGGCTATTCAGCCAGGCTGCTTGATATGCACAGTGACTTTGGATGTGTATCAGCTCACAGATTGTGCTCTACTAAACTGTTTAGTTCTCTTAAAGCCATGTGGGTCAGAAATAACTTTACTAAGTTTCTGTTTTCACTTCCACATGTTGGAGTCTTGTTTTAGGGTGCTTGCAAAACTTAGACAGAATTACAGGACAAAAGAGGGGAAAAAAAGGTCTTTTGCAGCATGATTTTAGTTTAGTTTTTTAGATTGTGTGTTTTGTGTGCATGACTATGATTAAGTTCTCTAATAGGAACACACACTGTTTTTATGTAGCTTATTAAATTATCTTCATTAAGTCATTGAGTAACAAAATCTGGGAAAGGATCCAGAGCCGTGTTGAACCCGAGCCTGAAATCATGGCTCATTTAATGTATAATTCAGTATGTAGATTAGAGACAACCAGAGCCTAGTCATAGTTGTACAAGCTCTAGCTAGTTAACATCTGAAATGACTGAGCACATTGCTGAATAACCAATTATGTTGACTTGAACATATTTGGAATCATACCTGATCGTACTCTGACGCCAGTTGGTAACTGTCCTTGAAACATTAGTTATAAGTTTCAGATTTTAGTCCACGCATCAATTCCAGCACACATTCTTTTCCTGCTAAATATAAGCCCATTGATTATAGTTTAACAATGGAGATGTTGGTCCAAAAAATAAATGATTGCTCCTTGGCTGTTTCAGTTAGATATGTAGGCTTGATTGCTGTCACAGCATACAAGGAATGCCAATTTTATTCTATTATGCCGCCTCTCTAACAAGTCTTAATGTAAGACAATATAAGACAATACCTTACAGTACAATTTACTATACAGTTTTATTTGTATAGCACAAAGCATATTTATAGAAATCTGGATGTAGATTTAGGTCCCTAATGAGCAAGCCAGAGATGACGGTGGCAAGCAAAACTCCCTGAGGTGACATGAGTAAGAAACCTTTGAGAGGAACCAGACTCAAAAGGGAACCTGTCCTCTTCTGGGTGAAACCGGATAGCGGGATTAAAAATCATTACTCTTCTACAACATTTATACATTTACAGATATATACAGATACACACAGAAGAACAGATCTGTGCACATATACATATTTACTAGTAATTGAGTAACTCTTAGTGCAAAGGTGAAGGTGCAGCAATGTAGACGTATATGTGTAGTGCATGAGACTGATAAACTTTTAAATAAAAATATTGTACAAATATATTGTGATAAGTTTTTATTTAATCGCCTTCATGCACTTTGCTTGACTCTAAAAGAAGCGCTCTAATTATAGTTCAGAGTGTCTGGGTGAGTTTATAAATGTACCATATTATTTTGGTAGTCTTAGCTGTTTCAAATATATGTGTTGCTTCTAAAGCAACACTCAAGGTGTAGGCTAGTGTGCGCCTAGTGCTAGGCTAGTTCACATTGATTTTATGTGAACAGAAAGCAATGTACTGTACATTGCAATTGTTTCAAGCTGTAAGCCATGTGAGTTTATTTCTGAATGGTGTCACCTACACAAAGTGACATGTGAGCTTGTTTCTTTTGTTTTGACCTTTGGTTGTCCTCATGTCCTTTCTGCTTCAGCATGCTGCAGTTGGTGTTTGCATTTCACTGGTGTACCACTGTCCACCCAAAGGATAGACAAACAGTTAGTGACCGACCCTGTAACTCATCTAGTATTATGTCGTTACTATTAGACATATTGAACGTGGCATTTGGAGCGGTAGAGCGACAGAATGCTGTGTAGGAGTGAATTCCAGGAAAAAGTGTGGGACAATGTTACACTGACCTTCTTCATTTACTCAGAGAGACATTTTTTCGACCTGTTGGTGAGCACATGTGACATGAATGCCCTTTGATTTAAATTTCATTAAGCTATTACTTTCTGGCTAGGCTGTGTTACACAGCCAGAGTGAGAGGCATGAACATGCAGGAGAGTGTGGAGAACAATGAGGACACACCAGCCTATGAAGGAGGTGCAGTCAGAGTGAAACGTCACTAAATATATGTGTTCAGAGGGAGCCTTCTGTGCTCTTGACACTGCTGTAATTAAGCAGCCGTAACCTGTTGTTTAAGGACCAGTTACATCAAGTGTGACATGAACACTTTTGGGATGTTGCCTGGTGACTTAAGCATTCAAAAGAACAATATTACCTCAGATCTGAAGTCTGTGGGCGTCATGGTGGCACAGCAGGTACCATTGCTGTGGGTAGCATTGCAGTCTCACAGCTCCAATGTCCCTGGTTCAGGTTGAAGCTTGCTTTACTGTCAGTGTGGAATTTTACATATTCTCCATGTGTCAGCTTGGGTTTCCTCCAACTTTTCCAGTTTCCCATTATGGCAGGTATGTGGATTGACTATGCTAAATTGGCCCTAGGTGTGAATGAAAGTGTGAATATTTGTTTGCATGGTGCTGTTCGATGAACTGGCATCCCTTCCAGGGAGATTTTCTTAGTGTTCCTGGGATTGGCTCCAGATCCAGAATTACCCTCTCCTGGATAAAACGTTTACGGAAGATGAATGAATGATTCCAAGGGTACGTTTATATGACCAGGATGTTCTAAAAACGGAAATGTTTTTCCTTTGCGTTTTTGAAAAGTTTGAGTACAGGCGACAACGTTGTCAAAACGATCCCCATTCACACGGATCCGCGAAAACGACTAAAAACACTGTATTATGCATGCCAAGCCAGTAGTTGGCGATGTCACTTTGTAAAGAAACACTATGCGAGACGATAATGGCATCGTTTTCAAAAACTTGCACTTTGAAATCCGTTTTCAAAGTTTGCATTTTCAGGCCCCAACACGCGGTTGTCGTATAAACGAACAGCCAAACCACATAAAAAGTTTTTCATTTTTAATTTACGTTGTCGTGTAAACAGCCCCTTAAACTTGTAGGGGGAAAACAGCTTTTGACCACCTTGAGTGTTTTTGATTTCCAGGCAAACTCTAGGAGATGGAATTACCTTTTTGAAACCATTGGTGCTGGTATTAAATCACCATGTGTTTAATCAGGACAGTGCAGTAGAGATTACATTGAATAAGAAGCAGCCTGGTTAAACCTCACATTGTACTATTATTATAGGATCTCAAATCAGACTGGTTTTCTTGGACTGAACCAATGTCACCATTCAGTTTTTAACTAGTCAGTGTCCTGTAAACCTTATCTCTGTTGTTAAAATTCATCACCCCCTCATGACTGATCTCTTTAATGAGATTGCCCTGCTGATCAACCAATCTGTCAGGCTTGTCTCTTTTGATCACATCATACCAGTTTTTCCACAAAGATAGCAGTGCTTGTCTCCGTAAATTTAGCTTTCCTACTAAATGCCATCTTGCTAAATGCCTGCCAGAAGCTTGCTGTTCCAGGCTACCTGTCTTATAGCTACTCAGCGCAAAGGGGATACCTGTCATCCAACCACAGTGCCATATATCACCACAGTGTTGTTTACATCTCCAATGCTCCCAATCACATTACATATGGTATTCTCGATGGTCAGAGACACAATGACTTGCTCACACATGCTGATCGCAGCTTGTCTATCAGCATGCTTGTCTTGTGAATGCAAGTCACGAAATGGCAAAAAGCACAGCTTGGTGAAATAAGAGAAAGATAAAAACAGATGAGCGATCCTGGATTCTTTTACAAATCCGATTACGAATAGTGTTTTATATGAATAGTCATTTTCTTCTTACAAGAAGATCTCGGCTACATGTTTTATGTTATAAGTTGGTGTTATCTTGGTCATTGATGGAAGTGAAAAAACAGGATTATGTTTTTTGGCTGGTTCTTGGTGTGGGTGTGGTGGCTCCATAAGTGTCAGAGTCAAGAACAAGCTTTTTCTTGGCAGTAAAAAAGTACCCAGATTGTTTCCCTGTTTGAGGCCTGCTCTTTTATCCATGTGTGAGCAAACCCTTTGCGTAATAAATTTTACCTTTCTTTAGCACGCTTTCTATTTTTGTGAGCACTTTTTGTTCTTTTTGTGCTAGCCACAAGACCTATTACATCCGTACTTGAGCGTACCTATCCATAACCATTAAAATCTCACAAGCATGACAAGTTTTTAGCTTTGAATGTCAGTCTTTTCCAATTCCAGAAGATTAAAGCTTCAGCCAAGATTACCACACGAGAGTGGCCCAAATTAGAATTGAGAATATTACACTCAGTGTGATTTTTGCTGTTTGTACTCACATAAAAATGGCACTGAGGACTGTCACCCTGTCTGGTAGGACCATGCCATGGAGTCTTATGCGACAGCTTCTGAGGGCAATTGCATCAATATAACAAGAATTTGATGCCAACAGTTTATAATTATCTTTCTAGTGGTCATAGTCATGAAGAGTTTGTTTTTTACATATAGTCCTCTAAAGTAAATATATTCCATTCCTCTGTCAATTTCTCAGCCTTGCTCTTTTCTTTCTCTTTGTCTCTCCATGCACACAGAGTAGGATGGTGTGAAACAGAGTGACCCTTTTGTCTTTCCCCATAATGCCTCATAGTCATGAAGATTGAGAGTCCTATCTGGCAGTGGAATTTTTTTCTCCAAACTACCGTGGAAACTGTCTGACATCTGGCTTTAAATCATGTCTACCTCTTTGCTAGATGAGATCTCTGACTTCCAGTCATTTGGCCTGTGATAATGGATAGCTAAAACATATTTTTCAATTCCATAAAGCATAAACAAGTGCTTACATAATCAGTTTAGAGCTTTTTTTTTATTTTATTGTATAAAATCTTTTTTCTTCAGCTCTTTGATCTATCACCTTTGACCGTGTCCACAATTGTAACTAATTGATATATTTACATGGTTACAAGCGAAATCATGACCTGTGTCTGCATGGACAGTACATACTTAAGATGCTGTCGGTGCTTCATTTTAATTTCAGACTACCTTAAATAATGGATGGTATTCAGTAGTGCACAAATGACATTCACACACTGTTCAATTTATTGGATCAAACTTATGCGTTTCCCCAACTTATTTACCCCAAACCTTATTTAATGTAAAAGTACAAAATATGGGAGCATGTATTTGTACACACAATTACAATGTCTTATTATAAGATTAAAGTAATTAAAGTGTTCAGCAGTGACTCTGTATATTTAAAGCACCGAAAGTCACTCCGGATTTTGGAGGTGATATTTATGCCTTATGGCTTATGCCTTAATGATGTGGTCAGTACATGATAGCATACCACAGCCACTGTATCATGATGGAGCATTGCGCTGGTGGACTCGGATGGCAGCAAACAGACACACACTGTAATTGAGATCTGTCTGCCGTCTTTCCCTTAGCTCTAAAATGATGGATTACAGTAGAGTGGATGGTGTGCAGTAGGGAGGCTTTGTAGTGCTGATCAACAGTCTGTAATGGTTGGTTTTAGTGCCATTGAAGGTGCTATAATAATAGCTCAAGTGGATGTGGCAATTATATTTTACCCCAGGTGTTTAAGGATAAGGGCACTTGCACGTCATAGAGTGACACAGTGTGTGTAGGTGTTGTGTTTCTGTACATTAGTCAAGCTGGTCACTAACTGTGGTAAGGTGCTTGTATTGAAACATTAGTTATATGCTTAAAAATATAAAAGATCAAAGTCCTTCATTTGCAGGTTTACCATCACCATGTAACACCATTTAACTGTACAACTTTTACACAAAACAAATTCTCCTGCACTTTTTACTTTTGCGTTTTTTAGAACTTTTTTTTTTTTTTTTACTGAAATGCCTTTCTTGTTACCCTGTTACTTTTGTTATCTTTTTAAAATTCTGTTCCCTTCCTTCATAGCTTACGTCATAAACCAGTGGCAATATTGTACTGTATAGCAGTATTACTACTAATGAACTGAAGTACTTGGGCATGTGCTGATTTGTGTGTATGTGTATTTTCGTCACTGGGCTTGTGGACCCATCAACTCTTCTGTGTGAGAGACAGGGTCAGTTAGGTGCTTACAGTGACCTCCACTAATATTGGCACCCTTGGTAAATATGAGCAAAGAAGGCTGTGAAAAATTGTCTTTATTGTTTAACCTTTTGATCTTTTGTTTAAAAAATTCACAAAAATACTTCATTCATGGATATCAAATAATTGCAAACACAACACAGGTTTATATAAAAAAAACTTTGTTAAATAGAGGTGTGCAACAATTATTGGCACCCCTATGAATTCATATGAGAAAAGTATATTTGAAGTATATTCCCATTGGTATTGAAAATTTTTTTAGTACTCCTGGTGACTAGGAACAGGAAATTGTTCAACCATGACTTCCTGTTTCACAGGGGAATAAATATGAGGTAACACATAGGCCAAATTCTCTTAATCATTCATAACAATGGGTAAGACCAAGGAATATAGCTGTGATGAGCTTCACAAAATGGGAAGTGGCTGTAAGAAATTAGCACAAACATTGAAAATGCCCACCATCAGGGCAATAATTAAGAAGTTCCAGTCAACTGGAAATGTTCTGAATCAACCTGGAATTGGACGTGTGTCTACATTGTATCAACACACTGTGAAGAGGATGGTTTGAGTGGCCAAAAATCTCCAAGGATCACAGCTGGAGAACTGCAGAAGTTAGTTGTGTCTCGGGGTCAGAAAGTCTTCAAAACTACAATCCAAAGTCACCTACATCAGCACAAGTTGTTTGGAAGGATTTCAAGACAAAAGCCTATATTCTCATCCAAAAACAAACTCAAGCGTCTTCAGTTTGCCAGACACTACTGGAACTTCAAATGGGATCGGGTTCTATGGTCAGATGAAACCGAAATAGAGCTTTTTGGCAATAAACCCAAAAAGCTTTGGTGGTTTTGGCACACACAGAGAGGTAGCCATATGGAAAAGTACCTCATGCCCACGGTTAAATATGGTGGTGGCTCTTTAATGTTTTGGAGCTGTTTTTCTGCCAGAGGACCTGGACATTTTGTTAGGATACATGGCATCATGGACTCTATCAAATATCAATAGATATTAAATGAAAACCTGACTACCTCTGCCAGAAAGCTTAAAATGGGCTGTGGTTGCATCTTCCAGCAGGACAATGATCCAAAACATACATCAAAATCAACACAAAAAATGGTTTACTGAACACAAAATCAAGGTCCTGCAATGGCCATCCTAGTCCCCTGACTTGAAACCCATAGAAAACCTGTGGGGTGAACTGAAGAGGAGAGTCCACCAGCGTTTGAAGGATCTGGAGAGATTCTGTATGGAGGAATGTTCTCAGATCCCTTGCCATGTATTCTCCAACCTCATCAGGCATTATAGGAGAAGCCTCAGAGCTGTTATCTTGGCAAAGGAAGGTAGCACAAAGTATTGAATAAAACGGTGCCAATAATTGTTGCACACTTATATTTAACAAATATATTGTTTTTGGATTAACCTGTATTTTTTTTTACAATTCTTTGATATCCATGAGAGCAGAGTATTTTTGTGATTATTATTATTTTTTAAAAAATTTTTTAACAAAAGATCAAAAGGTTAAACAATAAAGACAAAGTTTCACAGCCTTCTTTGCTCATATTTACCAAGGGTGCCAATATTAATGGAGGGCACTGCATGTTATATATCATACTGCACCACAGCCAGTTGTTTAAGCTTGCTTAGGCCTCAGATTTACTCCAGCTGAGAGAATCTTATGGGAGCCCCTTGGGCAATGCCTGTCTCGTCTCAGGGTTATATTAAGATTACAGCAATCGGCAAGTCTGGTGTGGACTTTGATGTAGCCATTTCAGACATTATTGTACCTCATCAAAAATCCATTCTTACAAGGAGTCTCTTTCATCCAATACTCTACAAAGAGCTTTTGTTAATAATAATATGTTTGTCTGGTCTCCTCAGAATTGCATATTTGTTGTGTGATTAATTATTTGTGAATACTTAAGATAGTTTTGATGTGCATGACTGGTTTTGCTCATTGCCTTCTGGGAGTTGTGTTCATGCAGTGTGATTGTGAAATTAAAATGTATTAAAAGAATTTGGATTAGCTAAGTTTTCGTGATACCTTCTTAATGGTCAGTTTTATCAGAAAGAATGAATATTATCATCACAGACAGACATTTTTGATCGCTATCCCTGTGTTTCCATTTAGCAGGAGGCATTTAGGCCTAGGGTTTGCCTTTGCACTCAGAGAGGAAGCCTGGTCTATTTGGAACGCAAAGAGAGATTTGGGGTCTTGAAGCGATTTAGCCAAGTTATCTTTTACCTGAAGTTCTGAGTTGTGCTAAAATCACTTGTGTTCTATGTTCTCTCTTTCTTTCCTAAAAGTGCATTCCTCTCAGTGCTATTGTGTAATTATGTGTTTTTATGGCTCTATTTGGCAGAGATTGGCCGGGTACGGAAGGACATGTACAATGACACACTGAACAGTAGTACAGACAAAAGGACATCGGAGCTCCCAGACGCCGTGGGGCCATCTGCACAGCTCCAGGAGAAACTTTATGTGCCTGTAAAAGAATATCCAGACGTAAGTGGGATACCGTTGCTTATCCTTACAGTTATTCTCTTTATCCTTAAGGTCTTCAAACAGATTGTTGCTTGTAATATTGACACAATCCCTATTTAGTCATCCTTTATACCTTTATACAACTTCAAATTTCAGTTTAATTTAAGATTTTGTTATGCCTGCTACTGGTCACAGGATTCCCACGGACTATATAAGTCAGGAAAGATAAGGTTGACCTGATAGGACTATACAGTTAATCATATTTTAATAGTAATATTAACTACACTGGCATATTAATATCAAGCTTGCCATTATTGGTTGAACTGTCTGTTTGGTTGCATACTGAGGTTTATGTAATAATTTGACTCTAATTCTGTTTATATTTAGACTTTAAAACATAATAAGATTAATAAGACTGCAAACATTATTAAAAGATTTCTTTATTTGAAATAATATGGGCTCAGAAGACACAAAATGCAAATAGCCAGCAAAATTATTGTGCTTGATTATTTATTTTTTTACTATTATTGTGCTTTGTAGCTGTATTACCTTGAATACCTTGAAAAAGTCATAATTGTTATATTCAAATCACAATATACCAGTGGAAATGAGATTTATTAATTAATGTTAGTTAAAATAAACATTTTGCTGTGAGTGTTGATGAGGCTCCTATTGTGAGTTTGTTAATGGCGGGAATTCTATGGGTTGTGGTATAGAGGTTTCCCTGAGTGGCAGTTTGACAGTGTGTGTGTGTGATATATATGTGTGTGTGTGTATATGTGTGTGTGTGTATATATATATATATATATATATATATATATATATATATATATATATATATATATATATATATATATATATATATAAGCATTGCTTGTTATATAAGTGTTTATTACTCATTACTTATGTAATAACCAATTAGGTGTTTTGTCCATGGAGCATTGTGAAATTGAGACTTGGTTTAAAGAGTCTGAAATAGAAAGAAATTTAATGAAACAAAAATGTATTTGCTGAGGAGTCATGGAAAATTTAACTTCAAGTAGAAACCCTGTGCTGATTATTAATGAGTGTGAAGTTGGAGGATGGCAAGATCTTTAATTACCTCAATCCACACCTCCTTATTTAGAGAAATAACATAATTCTTCAGCTGAAGTAACAAATTAAATTTCTCCAGCTAGTTAAAACAAACAAAATAAGTTTTTCATTATTTCGTTCAAAATAGTTAGGCTATGCTGAAATAGCAGGATAATCTGATTTATTTACAAGGAACTACATCTGCTTTGTCTGTTTAGACTGTAGTCATGTATTGGTTGTTTTAAAAAAAAAAAAAGTTAGGCAGTTGGGTGATTTTAACAGTAGAAATTCTTTTTTGTACTTGAAAGCATAAATATGAAAATACTCAAATTTATTCTAAACAACCTATACAGCTCATGTTTTATATCACAGCCATCACTGAGATTGAATATTCCAAAAAATGAGATTTGAGCTGTCTGTCTGAACATAGCATTAGTGCAGCACAAAGGAAATTCTAGTCAGAATTTGTCTTATTCTGACTAGGCCTGTCATGAAAGCTACATTTGCTGTATGATATATTGTCCTAGAAATAATTACAATAGACAATATTATTGTCACTTTAAGACCTTTTTATGCCACTGATATAATGATGATATAATATAATAATGCAAGTATACCCTTTCAAAGAGCAATGAACTTTTAATTCTTAGGAATATTCAGACATTGTAATACAATACTGTGAATTCTTTATGCTTTAGTTACTCATTGTCCGTGTTTTAGTGCGTTGTTATGGAAAGAGCGTATTCACAATGTGACTTTCTAGCGCGTTACTTAAGTTGAAGCTCACTTGTGCATTCGTGTCATTTTGTTCAGAAGCAAGTTATAATATTAGGTTTATGTTGTGTATATGTCTGATTAATCTCAGGTGTATAGGATGCGCTTGGGTGAGTTCATTAACCCTCTAGTAAAGCGCTACAGTTTACTGGTGTTCATTCACTGTTCAGCTTCAGCTCACGCAGTTTAAGAGGCTCAATCCCTGACATTATTATCTATGACTGGATTATTTTTCTAGAAAACCTTGTTAGTGCATTGTTAATATCTTGCATGTATTTTTTTCAACAGTATGTTTGCGTGTAGCACAGTATTTGCTTTCGAATGTGCATTTCTATCTTAAATTTGGGGAATATTCGAAGTTTGAATTTTAATTTGACAGCTAGAGCAGACAAGAGGACAGAAGCAGCGCGAATGGCTAAAATGTTCTTATGTAAATAACATGCATGTTAACACAACGGGCAATATCGAGGTCATGTCCATATATCGTACGATAAGTTGATTAACATAATTATTGTGATGGGCCTAATTCTGAGTTCAGTATTTTGTTTTCTATTGTACATGGTCAGAAAAGTGTATAGAAAAAAATACCATATATACCAGTATTTGCAGTTGATGATGATTCAACCACAATACAGCAAATATCAAATTAGTTATTATCCACATTTTACATGCATTACATTTATTATTACTAATGGCTATTTATTTAGAGGCATTTCAGGTTATATTTATTATACAGAAAACACATTGAGTGATTCGTGTCTGCTTTCTTAAAGAGCTGATAATTGGGATAGTGAGGTCGGGGGGTAATTGAGTTTGGATGAGAAACATCCAGCAAAATCTTCTGAGTGATGTATCTTATCTGTTGTTTAGTTATCATTAACCTTTCTTCTTTGCTGTTCATATCAGGGTGGAATATAATTTTAGCACAGTATAAATCTAATCTTTTTAAAAGCAAATACTGCAAATATGGATCAGAGTTGGACAATAAGTGAATCTGCTTATAATGAGATGAATATGACTAATGTGTACACACGGGGGCTTTTCCAGGATTTGTTTGTAAGGATCATGTATTCAGCGCTGTCATAATTAGACATCGAACCTCACATTGTCAAAGAAGTCAGTAAAGTGACGGAGAACTTTTTAAAATGCTGTAAAAATATTGACTTTGTGGACAGTGTAGACACCGCATCTGTTGTAGGTTAAGTGAAGAAACACAAATGCCCAGTTAGGATGTATGTAATCAGTTATTGTGCTTGTTTAGAGCGCAACTTTTATCTCCTGTAATATTAACAGCATTCTGATAATCCCTGACAAGCCTCCCACAATACCTCAGCAGTCACAGGGGGCGTGTTGTAAAACTGCCCAGAGCTGATGGTGGAGAGGCATTTAAGGCTCTGGACTATGTCTCCTCTCTGAGCTGCCTCATTTAGGAAGAATGATCTAGAAAGTTATTCTTGCCTTCCCAGCACCTGTCGCTCATGAATCAGAAAACAAACAAGAGCTTTGAAGGAAATGATGGAGAGATGATAGAGACAGAGATGAGAGGTGTTTACATTCACCTTCTGATTATTTTTCCGCTCAGTTGCACTTTCTCTCTCACTTTTGTGATGTAATCTCTGAGAATGATTTTGAGACTGCTGCCCCCTATTTCTCAATCTCTCCCTCCCTTAATATTCTTCTCGCTCCCTTTCTCATTCCCTCCCCTTTCCTTTCTTCATCTCTTTCTCTGTGTTGGCTGGTAATGAGATTTGTCTGATTCTTTGTTGTTGTTAATTTAAAGTTGAGCACTTCAGATGAATTTAGCAAAACTGGTAAATAGCACAAGGGGAAAAAAAGTCCTGATGTGAGAAATTCAATTATGTGTTTGCTTTTTTGCTCATCATTAATATTCTCAGTGCACATTTGTTTGTGATTGAGTCACACCTGAGGACTGTAATAAGCATACTAAAGTGCTGAGATGTTACTATGTGGGCCACTGAGCTGCACAGTCTATTACAGTCTCTATAATGTAAGTCCTATGAGCCTAACAAAATGGACACGGACATGTGTTTGTGTGCATGGATTTATGCACGTGCTCTTATTCTCGCAAATTTAACCTTGTGATGTACTGGAGAGATGATGCTTGTGCAAAACAGTGATCAACAATGACACAAACAGCCTTTTGCCACACGGTAGTCTGATGAGCTCAGCTCTAAATATACAGCACAGAGGCTCAGCGGCCGCAGCAGCTGTGATCAGGCCAGAGGAGATGGGCTTTAAAAGGAAGAGAATGCATTGTGACCCTGAGAGAGAGACAGCTGTCTGGCTTATCACTCTGCCATCCTGACAGATAAGGTTAAACACTCAGAGAGCAGTGTAGCCACCAGCCAAAAAACACAACATATTATTCCAGGCCACTATTGGTTGCAGCCTATTAAATCACATTAAGACATTAAAACGAACTGCTTTAATTTGCTGAAATTAACATTTTGAATAGTCCCTGTTACAAATCCCTTCTCCGAGCGCTACTGTTCACAGCAGTTATCATGCCAGTCAAAACTCTCAGCTCAGTTTACTAGCTCAGTGATATGTGACCTTTTTTCTGCTGGGTCATTTGTAAAGCTTAAAGGCCAAACTGAAGAACTGATTTTGCTTTTGGCAAATTAATACCACAGATCTGGTGAAGTGTAGCTTTGTTAGTAATATGTGCATATTTTCAGCATGTTTTGTGCATATTTTGTACTTTATTACATTCATTTTTATTAAGGTTTCTGAGTGAATTTCTGAGGTTTCTAAGTTTCCTCTAAGCAGACCCTGGTCTCCTCTTTAAGGTCTCGAGACTCCTTATATTTTGTCTGTTGTTGAAAGCAGTTTCCCACGTGATACTTTGTAATGCAGCGTCATCCATGTTTCATGTACTAGGCTTTCGTGTACTAGGTTATCAGATAACTTGTGCGTTGCGTGTATATGTCTGCTCTAGGGTTGTCAAAAGTACCGGTACTTCGGTACCAAGTCGGTACTAAAAAGGAAAAAAAGTTGACGGTACCAGATTTTCATAAGTATCGGTAGTACCGGGTCAACCCGGTACTGACGTGCTGCCTGACAGGTAGTCAGTCGGGAACTTTTCATGGGTGCACTGTGCAACAAGAGCCAAAGCAGCAGCAGCTCCCCCGGTTACCATGGCTGTGTCCGAAACCGCATACTTACCTACTATATAGTAGGCGAAATACATGTGTTTCTCTCTCGTTTTCCGCTTTCGGTGCTATTATCGCTAAGTGTGTAAAACCTGCGCCAATAAAATTTATGTGCGGATAGATTAACCGTGCTTTCAGGAAGAGCGGCTGCTTAACCGCAGTATTTATTCAAGCAGTTCAAGCATGTGAGTTTAAAATGATGGTAGCAGTTGCATTATGAATGCTGTAGCATAGTTTAATTTGAGTGTTTTATTGCAAGAAGACATCCTTGTTTTTGCTTACATAATGTTAGCGTACACGCGTTTAAAGCTAATACGGTCAGGAGTCCTTATTAACCATTTAATGCTTTAACTTTTATTGGGGTAAAATAAATGGGAGGACATGATGGGGTTTACAAATTTTACACATGAGAGGCTTTTTGATGACCAATATATCTGAAATTTATGTGTTAGAAAATAATAGATGTGTGGCTAGCACTGTTTATGTCTTTAATATCAGTCAGTCAGAAAAACATTTCTACTCTTGCCTGGATAACTCCTAGTAGCTTTAATAATAATGATATACTTGAAGTATACAGAATGGCATTTTAAAAAATTACATTTTACATTGATATTTAAATTAGATAATAAAATAGTGTGTTGTTTAATTAGCATGTTTTTGTGTTTTGGTACCGAAATTGATACAGAGTATCTTGGAATTTTACTGGTATTGGTACCGACTACTGATATTTTGGTACCGTGACAACCCTAGTGTGGCTCTATGTTCCACATGTACCTCATTATTTTTCCTTTTCAGTACATTTAATGTCACATGAAACTGAAGCTGTACTTTTTAATTTTTTAAGTATAATATTACTTATAATGGGGTTCAAGAACTGGTGGATGCAAATCAACTTCAAAATGTAATATAGTTCAGACGATCTTGAGATCAAATGTGTTCATTACTGAGTCGTTTATTTGAGGAAGAGAGTATTCATTTTAATATGAAGAGGTTCACTGTGGACAAATCAATTTCTTGTAGATTCATTAATTAAAAAATGAGTTTGGTTTAAAATGAGCACACCCATCAAGGCATTAAGGCAATATTCAGCTTGCACAAAAGCACAGGCGCTATAAGCAAATCATTTGCTACATGATTTTCAGAAAAGCGCTTTTATATATACCGATGTAAACAGAGGAAAACGTCTCAGTAAAAGTTGGAAATAGTAACTAAATGACTGAGCATTAATCGTAAGTAAATGTCTTAAATGGTTGTCGTGCTGTGTTAGGCCTGGAAGAACAAAGTGAAAAATTGATATGTGTGACGGGATGAGAGATGGGACAGATTTGTGGCTGATCTTTAGCAAATGCTTCATTCATAAGACCCACTGGGTTGTGGATGTTCATCATTTCACAACAGGGTGCAAAACTTTCCTCAGATTCCCTCAGAGTTTTACCAGATCTCTTTGATCAAATTATGTTAAGCATGATTTAGTTCACATTAGACCTTTGCCAAAGTTTCCAGCTGTGAAACAGTGTTGGTTCAGTAGTGTGTTTGTGTCTTTAACATTGGAGATCTGGTCATAGGACATCCTGTGGTTTCTTTCCAAGTTGATTTAACAATATAATCAAATAAGAGACAAAAAAAAAAGGTTGTAACGACACAAATCAAATTTGTGTCGTTAAATACTCATGCATGTAGGTATGTACATTATAAATATAACATATAAATCATTCCGTCAACATGTGAATCACTCAGCCACTATGATTTAGCCGATCATTGACGGGTCTTTGCCCAGGTTTGTACACTATTTTGACAGCAGGAGATATGTAACAAGTGCATGACCTACAACTGCGTTTTAATTCAATGGCATATTTTCTTCTTGCGGTGTGTCTTTGCAGTTCAACTTTGTGGGGAGAATCCTCGGCCCACGTGGGCTCACTGCCAAACAGCTGGAAGCTGAGACAGGCTGCAAGATAATGGTGCGAGGCAAAGGCTCCATGAGAGACAAGAAGAAGGTGAGCTTTTTCTTTTCTTTTTCCTTTTTGCTATTCAGAAGATATTTTATTATTTGCAATAGATTTACAATGTCATGTGGATGCTTATGCCTGTAGATATAGGATTTGTGCATATGCATGGCTAATGCATGTCAAATGCAGTTTCATCTTTTTGTCCTACACGACTATGGAACCAAAAAAACCCCCCAGACTTTTTGTTTGCCTCCCAGGGTGCCTGACATGGTGGAAAAATGACTTGCATTAAAATGAAAATTAGTGCTATTAGAGTAAGAGATTTGAGAGGGGGGAGCATTTTGCTTTTTAGAGCTGAGCAAAGGTGATGGCTTCACTTTTTCAATATGTCTGTGACAAAACCATTTAGTCCATGTTTTTACATTAGCAGTCAGTTTGAAATCACTGTCACATCCAATTTTAATTACACGCCAATTTTAAGAGCAAATCAAATTATTGTCTTAAAGACAGTTGTATTGTAATAAAGTCTAATGAATAACTGTACATTTAAAGTAAGATTTGGTGTATGATGATGAAGTCTGAAATGTATATATCTGCCACATACTTGATTTTGGAGTGAAGGAATATGACAGTCTAGTAGCAGCTCAAATGTACCTGCCTGTGGTTGTAGAATGATAACTGGTAGCCGAACAACACTAAATATATGGCAGATGAGATACTGTGCCATGGTAATTCAGAGTGATGGGGGAATGAATGAAATTCAATGAATCCCATAGGATTCATCCATTAGGCATGCTGCCATTTTTCTCAGAGCTGCACCATCACAAATTTCGCAAGTGCTCTCGTCAGACGCATGATAATAGAGGGCATTTAATTGGACACGATGAAAATGTGTTTGTACAGGTTTCTACTTGGAGCTTCCGATGCTGCTGCATGTCTGAAAAATTATTTTAAAAGGATTTCAACACTGCAATTAAACTCTGCTTCTCCGAGGTTTCCATTTCCATTTTCTAACAGTAGTCACCAATGAGCTTTTTTCTGATAAAGGCCCTGAATGCTGCGAAAATAATCATCTCAATGAACAGTGCTCCTGCATATATGAATATTACAATATCACTGTGTTTCTAATACATTTAAGTCATAATTTTGTAATTACAGAGGTGGTTGACATTGCAACAGAGGAAATTATTATATAAATAAAGGAAACCGAGAAAAGATATTGGTGAAGGGGGTTTAAAAAAAAGCAGCCAGGACTAAACACGCCAGGCTTCAAACAGAGATGCCATCTGGATCCATGTACAGTGGGGGAAATAAGTATTGAATGCATCAACATTTTTTTCAGTAAATATATTTCCAATGAGGCTATTCACATGAAATTTTCACCAGACATCAGTATTAACTCAAAAAATATACACATATAAAGAAATCCAAACATTATATTCCATAAATGAAGTCATATGTAATAAAGTGGAATGACACAGGAAAAAATTATTGAACACGCTAACTCAAATTTATTTAATACTTGGTGGAGAAGCCTTTGTTTGTAAAGACACTTCCTGTGTGAAGAAATTAATCGGCCGCAGTATTCAGGTGGGATTTTGTCCCATTCTTCTAAACATATTGTCTTTAAATCTTATTCAATTGGATTCAAGTCAGGTGATTGATTGGGCCATTCTAACACTTTGATTTTTTTCCTCTGAAACCAATTGAGAGTTTCCTTTGCTGTATGCTTTGGATCGGTGTCCTGCTGGAAGGTCCGCCTATGTCTCATCTTCATCATCCTGGTGGATGGCAGCAGATTCTTCTCAAGAATCTCCCCGTAAAGGGCTTCATTCATCGTTCCTTCAATTATATGAAGTCTGCCAGTACCATGCGATGAACAGCTCACACCATGATGCTTCCACCTCCAAACTTCACTGTTGGTGTAGTGTTTTAAGGGTGATGTGCAGTGCCTTTTCTTCTCCAAACATGGTGTGTAGTATGACAGTCAAAAACTGACCAGACTACACTCTCCCAGTATTTCATAGGCTTGTCCAAATGAGTTGTAGCAAACTTTAAACGAGCTTCGACATACCTTTCCTTTAGTAATGGAGTCTTGCGGGGTGAGCGTGAGCAGTGGAGTGCATCGCCTATTGTTTTCTCTGTGACGATGGCACCTGTTGCCTCCAAGTGTTTCTGGAGCTCTTTCCGAGTGGTCCTTGGCTCTTGGGCTACTCTTCTGACTATTCTTCTGACTCCCCGGTCAGAAATCTTGCAAGGAGCTCCTGTGCGTGGCCGGTTATTGAAGTAGTGATGTTGCTTCCACTTGTGGATTATGGCCCCAATGGTGCTTACTGGAAGATTCAGAAGTGTTGAGATATGTCTGTATCCGATTCCATCAATATGTTTTCCATCAATAAGGTTGTGAAGGTCTTGGGAGAGTTCCGTGCTTTTACCCATCATGAGATGTTTCTTGTGTGACACCTTGGTAACGAAAAGCCTTTTTTTTAGACCATCAATTTATTAACCCAGCTGCTATTAATTTGCACAGTTAGGAGATATGATTACTTTCTAACTACTTACGGATTTCAGATGGTTCCTTGCCTTACCTTGGCTTGGAGAACTGCTTTTTCTTAGCGTGTTCAATACTTTGTTCCTGTGTCATTCCGCTTTATTACACATAACTTTATTTATGGACTTTAATGTTGTGAATTCTTTATATTTGAGAATTTCTTGAGTTAATACTGATGTCTGGTGAAAATTTCCTGTGACTAACCTCATTGGAAATATATTTACTGAAAAACAATTTACGCGTTTAATACTTATTTCCCCCTCTGTATTCTCTTACTTCTACCCAAATTAGATTTACAATCATGATCCCTGTGAAACACGCATAGGAGGGCATGAAATATTCCCATGCTTTATAGATATCACTTTGAGCCAGTGTGTTTTTGTTCGCAAATGAAAGAACAGCCTGATTTCCTATTATGTGAAATGTTTTTAATGGATAGCAGTAAGTGTGACTAAAAACCTGTCAGTTTGTGCTGTCTGGTTCTGCAGATGTCCAAAGTTAAAATAATACTACGTGATTGATGTCATAATTAAGAGTATATGTATGGTCTTATACAGTTATTTAAATCTTATAATGTGGTTCTGGATCAGAGTGATGGTAAAATGATCAACAGGTCACATCCTGACTTGCTATATAAACAGGGTGATTTACTACTACTTGCTTGAAGGTGTAAATAATGCAACCCCTAGGCATGTCGACCATTTCTGAAATGCAAGCATGAACAAATAGGCCAAACGCATGACCTCATGGCACAGATTTGTTTTGACATCACCCAATATAGTTCTCTTTCTACACTTCAGAGAAGCACTTTTAGCATGTAACTAGCTCCCGGGAGCATTAAAACATATTTTGTTACTGAGTGTATACAGTATATTTGATCAAGTAATTGCTCCTTTGTGAGTAGGCAGCCAGTAATTAGTAAATACAGTGCCTCCTTCTGTGATTTTGCATTTCTGATTTTGTTCCACATCCTAAAACCGCTTCTCTTCAGCATGTCATACTATACTCCGATGAAAGGCACGTGAGTGTTTATTGTAAATGATTGTGCTGTTCATCCAAGCTCTTTGTTGTAAAAGTCAGAGTGATGATAACCCAGCTGGAGAAAACACATTTTCCCAAAGCAATATGCTGAAGTTGATTATTTTCTTATAACAGCATGTCCCGAAGTGTTTTATTATTCTCATAACACAGCACTTTGCCAGTGATTACAGTTTTTGTAATTAATTTTTTTTTTTAAAAACAGCACACTCATACTCAGATTATGGTTGCATTTAACTCGTGTGAAACACGTTAGTTGTTCTAGGTTATAGTAGCCATAAACAGTTACCCCACCATCCTCTTTTTAATAATACAGAAAAAGCAAAAAAAAAAAAAAAAAAGGCAGCCCGTCATGTTGCTGAGAGGACTGTCCTGGACACTCTCCTGTGGTGGAAAACTTGCTGACTGTTACAAAGTCCTTCCATGAATGTGAAACAAACATTTCCTTGCAGAAACTTCATCATATCAACAATTATGTATTTTTCTTTGTCAAATAGCAACATGTTTTTTTTTTAATTCTATTTATTAGTGTTTTATGTGAATTAACTGTTACTATAGAAACAATAAAGTATTATCACAAGTGCATAAATGAATCATTTACCTTGTAATCAGCACTGCTTTCCGAGCCATGCTGTTATAGAAATATAATATAATATAAATATAAATAATCAATACCTTCTGACCAATCGGAATCAAGAATTCATCAGTGCTATGGTGTAAATCACTTTAGACATGCTCTGTCACAACCAATATCAGGGTAAACAAATGTGAGCATTTGTTTGGGCGGGGCAGCTGGGGCTGGCACAGTGGTACAGCTGGACATAAGTACTCAAGTATTAAAAATGTTTTTATCTGAAAAAAATTAATTCTACATCCGGCATAGTTATGTACATCTGATTCAGATGGTAACCACAGATATGCTCTCCCATCCATTAATCTGTACAGGAGGAGCAGAACCGTGGAAAGCCCAACTGGGAGCATCTGAACGAGGACCTGCATGTGCTCATTACAGTTGAAGACTCACAGAACCGTGCTGAGATAAAACTCAAGAGAGCTGTGGAGGAAGTTAAGAAGCTACTTGTGCCTGCAGTGAGTCACGTGTTTGCACTCTTACCTTTTTCCCCCTTTACGCTGCATGTATTTATCAGAACACCAAGTTAAAGAAAAATGTCAAAGTGGCAAAAACACATTGATTTGGTTCAACAAACAAGACTTGTGGGTTTCAGTTAAAAGAAGTGCTACATAAGCACTGATGAATGTATTTGCTCAGTGGGAGCAAATTCAATCTAAATAGCTGCGCTCAGCATGACTGCCATTTCCATGCTAGCTGTACTGAGTCCTTACAGGAAAAAAGAGAGTGTGGTACAGAAAACAGAAAGACTGGCACTGAAGTGAAAAGCACACACACTTGATTCTAATGTTCAAAGGTGAGCAGTGTGGACAGATTTAATGGGCTTAATTGACTGCTTAAAAATTTAACGAGAGACGAGGGGTCGGGACTCTGTGTGCCCATTGGGGCCACCAGAAGGCTCTGTGTAGCCATCAGGTGTAGAGCTGAATGATGATAAAGCTGTAAGAGATGGCAGGTTAGCTGGAGATGCCTGTGAAATTTAAAGGGAAAAGAAAATGTGTGCTGAACTGTGATTCAATGTAAATTCCACTTTCTAGCACATCAAATGGTCCGTAAAATATTACACAGAAAAACAAGACTTCATTGTAGGAGATAAAGAGAATGCTGAAGAAGGTAAGGTTTTATTTCTGACTGGAAGTGGACCTCCAGCTTCAGGGGTGATGTGGAATGTGTGGCTCATTGTGCTGCCATGGTAATTGTCATTGGACTCCAGTGATCCATGATTGACAGTTGTGCCCTTTTGGTGGTTCATAGTTGTGAATGGAGGGAACGTTCGTTCTAAATTTCAGCAGTGTTGACATCAGGAGGCACTGATGATAATCAATCATGTAAGCTCATACAAGTCATTTTGCAGTAAAATGTTTAAACAGTGGTTTTTGTTAGGGATGCACCGAAATGTCAATAATAATTCAAGAATAATATATTTTAATATTGTTTTTGTTTTGATATGTTAATTTCAATAAAAATGTGATAATTTTATTGCTTTGTGGTTTTTTAATTCAGCTTAATTAAATTCATGAAATGAATAAAAAAAAATCTAATAATAACACAATTATACAAAAAAACTAAGTGCATCCTGAATTTTTGGTTTTGGCCCAGAATTTCCCTTTTGGTGCATCACTAGTTTTTGTGATCAGTATATTTGAGAATGGTACTATGTTATAGTAATGTAGTATAGTAATTGTAGTGTAATAAATCCGAAACAAAAAGTGGTATATTACTTTCCAGTTGATGGTAAAATAGCCAACTGCCAATTCAATATCTATAACACATAACATTCACACAATCACATTTAACCTCCATCTGCTGGGGTAATTTTGGTAATCCTTTCTTGCTTCTCAAAGGAAAGGAAGTGTACATGGATTATAATTTATATTGAGCTTTTCTGTTTGAACATAGTGCTACTAATGTTTTAACCCTTTAAACTGAGACACTCTTTTGCATGGGGGAAAAAAACTGTACATACATACGCATGTGTGCACACAACCAAGCATACGGTGTCCTGTTTAACAATACGCTTCCACTTCCACCGCCTCCACCCAGACTAACAGGATAGGAGTGGATTCAACCAGACTACTAAAAATATCCAGCTATCTATTTTTATGGTGTGTCAGTGTGTGACCACACCACACTCCAGCAGTCTTTGAAAGACATTTGCTTAAAGGTTCAGTTTGTATTTTTAAGTGAGGTATTATTATACCATTGAGCTCACTGTCATACATACATTAACCGTTACACTGGTTTGGAAAGTTTCATTGATAGCACACTGATCACTGCGCAGCCATGCCCATACTGACCCATATCACGCTCTGAGGCCATTTGGTAGGCAGACATCAGCATTCTAAGCAAAGGACACACACACACTCTGATCCTACTCTGAATGGATCAGCTTTTCTTTTCCATTGTGCTTGCTGACATAGTTTAGATCATTCTGTGGCCTGCTTTACTCTGACCTGACCTGAACCTATGTTGAGCAGATCATTAAAAATACCAGAATCACAGCTCGTCTGAGTTGCAGTTGCAAGCAGAGTCAGTTCTTTGTATAACTGAAGTCAAACTACTAACAGTACAACAGTACTACTAACTACAAATTTCAGATAGCAAATTTTGTATTTGAAATAACAAGTTTCAAAAATATAGTAAAGTGTCAGTTTTGGTAGATAGTTTTAACTGAGATGAGGGACATAGAGTAATAGAAAAATGGTAATATGTGTGAAGATAATTTGAAGAACCATTGGCTATCACTTTAGAGACCGTGAGAATTTGGACTGTACAGAGAGCATGAGTGGAACGACCAGAATGAGTAAACTGCAGAAATATGGAAAAAGTAGACAGCAGAAGGGAAGTAGACAGTAAAAGAGGTATACAGTGAAGTGGCAGAAGCAGATGGAACAGGAGATGGAGAAAACGTGAGAAGCTGAGGTGCTGATTCCAAGCTGTTGAAAGAAGCATGAGCTGTATCTTTAACCTCTGTGCTCTGCATGTTCATTTTGACTGGTTTGTTTGGACAGCGTTGAAGCAACTCGCACTCGATTTGTTAGCAAGTAGGAAACCCTAGCTTGTATACACAGTACTAGGCTAGCACTTCTGAAACCCAGCACTAGTTCACCATACAGATGAAACAGAAATAAAATGGTGTTTAAATAGTCTCTATTGAAAGATTTTGATAAACAGTCTCCTCAATTGGTTCTTTTGTAGAAAACACGAAACCATGACAATTTAAAAATAACATTTCTATGTATAATATTTCAGTTGAAGTGCATTTCGTGTGTGTGTGTGTGTTGACAGGCTGAAGGTGAAGACAACTTGAAAAAGATGCAGCTGATGGAGCTGGCAATTCTCAATGGCACATACCGAGATGCCAATATCAAATCACGTAAGGGCTCCCATTTAAAAAAATCTGTGCACCTGCCCAGATTAGTGTCAGTTCTCTGTCTCTCTTTCCTCCTGTCCATTCTAGATACGCAATATTTACTAGTACGGTTGTGTAGTATGTGCATAGATCGGTAGTTTCACTAACAGCTTTGTTTTCAACAAGATAAGACACGGTAAGCAGTTAATTTTATTATTATTTGCCTCCCTTTCTTTGACATCTCCCTGTCCGTGTTTTTTCTTGTATCTGTGTATCTCATCTTTTCCTTTGTAGCAGCCTTGGCTTTCTCTTTGGCTGCCCAGGCTCCACGCCTCATCACCGGCCCATCCCCAGTGATGCCCACTGCAGCCCTGCGTACTCCTGCGCCTACTGGTCCCACCCTCATGCCTCTAATCCGACAGATCCAGACCTCTGCTCTAATGCCTGCTGGCACCCCTCACCCCACTGCTACACTGATGCCCCAGACCCCCGAGTCGGGTATTATCTACACCCCATACGAGTATCCCTATACTCTGGCCCCTGCCACCTCTATCCTTGAGTATCCCATTGACTCCAGTGGTGTATTAGGTAAGTAGTTGTAACTCTGTTGGTGTGTTGTAGTATACTAGTTCATGTCCAGATTCATGTTCATGATCTATTTTAATATGCCATCACCAAATAGGAAATCTTGTTCCGGATGCTGTCTTTGGTATTTTTGGGACCAAATAAACTAATTTTAGCACTCTGTCTCACTCTTTTAGGTATGGCTTTCCCTACAAAAGGCTAGTAGAGTTCGTGGACAGTCTGCATTCCTCAAAAGTGTTAACTGTTTTTTATTTTATAGCAGTTGCAGAACAATAAAACAAAAACCCTTAATAGTTTTTTAACAAAAAAATAGAAATACCAAGACAAAAATCATTTACTACTGATGTTTACACTGGTCTTAACTTCCCAGAGTTTATTCTTTTGTAACTTTGGATTATTTTGGTTTGTCTTTGACTTATGAATTAATTATAAATTTAAATTAAAGATAACTTTATTATTAATGATTAATCAAATAGATTTGTCACTATCACTTTGCTTTGAATATCCTCCTACAGTTTGAAACCATGTCAGCTACATTCCCTGTGCTTGCTTAATCTCTGAATGCTCTCAGAATATTATCAGTATTATGGCTGACTTTGTGTTATAAACTGTAGTAATAAGTGAAGCACTTGCAATGTGCCAATGTAAATCTATCTATAAGATTCTGTGTGAAATTAATCTGTCTTAGTAAAAGCAGTTCGTCCTTTTTTTTTAGAGAGAGAGAGAGAAAGCGAGAGAGAGACTTAAGGGCTCTGTTGTCATAGTTCAGCAAGTAAAGCAAATATAAACACTTGTCTTGTGTCACCTAATAGATATTCCTGGGGTGTTTACAAATTATAATGGAAGATTTCTGCACCATGAAAACAAAGCCCATTTTCACTTCTTTTTGTGATTTATTGGGTCTTATAATCTTGTTGTGGATGTATTTTGTTTAGTTATTTTCCAGTGTTTTGTTGTTGATGTGTTGTAATAATTAATTATCTGATGTTACTTTCTATTTTATTGGTAATATTACATTCTAAGCAGGTGCAGTGACTACTAAAGTACGAAGGCAGGATATGCGCGTCCATCCTTACCAAAGGGTAGTGACCGCAGAAAGAGGTTAGTTTAGCCCCAGTGTTCAAGCAATACTTTGTGTGTGTGTGTGTGTGTGTGTGTATGTGTGTGTCTTTCTTACACTTTCAGTCACAGTACAAGCTACAAAGTTAATCATATTTATGGACATATTCATCATCCACAATTATTCAACCATTATTAAGATTCTTCACATAAACTGATACTCTTAGTTCATAATACACATCACAATATATACAGTGCCCTCCACTAATATTGGCACCCTTGGTAAATGAGCAAAGAATTGTTTAACCTTTTGATCTTTTGTTAAAGAAAAATTCACAAAAATACTCTGCTCTCATTTGATATTAACAATTACAAACACAACACAGGGTTTATAAAAAAAAAAAATCTTTGTTAAATATAGATGTGTAACAATTATTGGCATGAATTCATATGAGAAAAATATATTTGAAGTATATTCCCAGTGATATTTTACTTTTTTAGTACACCTGGGTGACTAGGAACAGGAAATGGTTCAACCATTACTTCCTGTTTTACAGGAATATGTTTTACAGGTATAAATATGAGTCATTCATAACAATGGGTAAGACCAAGGAATATAGCTGTGATGGTGGCAAAAGGTTGTTGAGCTTCACAAAATGTGAAGTGTCTATAAGAAAATAGCACAAACATTGAAAATGCGTATTACCACCATCAGGGCAATAATTACGAAGTTCTAGACAACTGGAAATGTTCTGAATCAACCTGGAATTGGACGTGTGTCTATTTTGTCTCAACGCACTGTGAAGAGGATGGTTCGAGTGGCCAAAATATTTCCAAGGATCACAGCTGGAGAATTGCAGAAGTTAGTTGTGTCTTGGGGTCGGAAAGTCTCCAAAATTACAAATACAAGGGTTTCAAGAAAAAAATCTCTACTCTCATCCAAAAACAAATTCAAGCATCTTCAGTTTGCCAGACACTACTAGAACTTCAAATGGGATCGGGTTCTATGGTCAAATGAAACCAAAATAGAGCTTTTTGGCAATAAACACCAGAGGTGGTTTTGGCGCACACAGAGAGGTAGCCATATGGAAAAGTACCTCATGCCCACAGTTAAATATGGGGGTGGCTCTTTAATGTTTTGGAGATGTTTTTCTGCCAGATGACCTGGACATTTTGTTAGAATATATGGCATCATGGACCAGCAGGACAATGATCCAAACCATACATCAAAATCAACACAAAAATAGTTTATTGACCACAAAATCAAGGTCCTGCCATGGCCATCCCAGTCCCCTGATTTGAAACCCATAGAGAACCTGTGGGATGAACTGAAGAGGAGAGTCCACCAGCATAGACCTGGAAATTTGAAGGATCTGGAGAGATTCTGTATGGAGGAATGATCTCAGATCCCTTGCCATGTATTCTCCAACCTCATCAGGCATTATAGGAGAAGACTCAGAGCTGTTATCTTGGCAAAGGGAGGTAGCACAAAGTATTGACTAAAAGGGTGCCAATAATTGTTGCACACCTGTACTTAACAAAGATTTATTGTTTTTGATAAACCTGTGTTGTTTGCAATTGTTTGATATCCATGAGAGCAGAGTATTTTTGTGAATTTTCTTAACACAAGATCAAAAGGTTAAACAATGAAGACAATTTTTCATAGCTTTTTTGCTGATATTTACCAAGGGTGCCAATATTAGTGGAGGGCACAGTATGACTGTCATTGAACTTGAGTGTGTGTGTGTGTGTGTGTGTGTGTGTTTATGCATGTCCAGAAGTTGGGGATGTACTGAAGATGGTGGCAGAAATGAGTAACACTATATTTAGTTCATAAAAACATACGTAGAAATATTATCATTTAGCTACTGTTAAAATGGTTACGTAAGTAATGTAATATTAAGCAGTTGTTAGCACTTAAGCTAACTCAGTGATCTTAAGTGTATTGTATAAAATTAGACTGAGGTGATCCATAAGCTCCATTTACACCTTGCATTAGCATGTGATGTGTATCTGAATATCAGTATCTGGATAATTAATGACCTGATCACACCTTTACCTTTACGTCTGGGTTTTCTACACATTACACTGTAATCAGATCTCATAACTGACTAGCATCAGTGTGGGAGTGTGGATGTAGTTATCCTTAGAGTAGAAGAAAAAAAGAGTAGGAGTAGAAGAAAATTTTTATTTTACAGCTTAAATTTAATTTTCCTCTTTTGATTAGTGACTTGATGATGAAAAATGATGAGACTTGTAAAATCGTTTTAATCCTGTGGGCGAATACTTCCTCTGTAATCTCAGCATGATGTAAGCACACTATAGATCCTGAGATACAAACCCAGTGCATATCTGATAACCTCAGGAGGTATTCTGTCAATATCACCAAAAGCACTTGTTAATACTTGGTGTAAAAGGGGCTCTAATGACACTTTTATGTAGGTTTTATAATGCTATGTATACGTGTTACATCCAGGATGGGTTCACAGGTGGATTTATCACACTGCATGTTTTGGAGGTAAAGCCTCAAGCTATTAGAGAGAGTTATTCGGGTTGTTCAGAGTTAAATAGACTGTTTACTAGAGCTCTATTTCACTGATGACCACGGGATGACCTTATGACTCCCAGTCAATGAAGGCTGATGGAGCTTACTCATTAGCGTCTCTCTTTCTTTCTCTCATTTAGTTTGTGTTAATTACATCCTGTGTCTTTTCATTTTTACTCTTAAATACATTCACGTCTAGTGTATTCCATTCAACCAGTTTTATCCTGTGCCTGAAAATCTGTTTTTGTTTTTGTTTTGTTTTTTTTACTTTTTTTCCAGATTAATTTATAAAAGGGGATTTTTTTTTTTGTTATTGACCATGTTTACAAGAATAAGTCTGTTATTTGAAGACCAACTTAATTTCAAATAAGTGTAACACATTTAATGCAAAATTGATCAACAAGCAACAATATTCACTGTACTGTAGTTTGTAAACCCAATATTGCAGTATTACATCAGCCTTGCTGAGCATGTTTAGAAGCTTTTCAACAGCGAAATTACTTAATACAGAAAATTAAGCCCATTGTGTAACATTCTGCATATGGTATATCAAACTCCTACAGCAGTCTACATTTTGTCTTAACTTTATTATTTTACCTGTTTTATTTATAGAATTACATATAATTTTATTTATATAGTTTCACATAATTTGTATTTGACAAACCTGTGACCTTTTTCATAATGACTACTCTTATTAAGTCTTTTGCCAGGACCATTTTTTATAGCAAAACAGTAAAACATATCGAAGATGATTAAAGACCCTCAGACTTTCAGAGATGGCTCAATAATGAAACTACACTAGATTAGTCATATCAAACAATGATTTTGGTTTATGGAATCTTTATATAATATCAACGATTCCTAAAAGTTAAATCTGATGTGTAATTATAAGATTATTGATTTGACATCGAATTAAAATTACCACTGTAAAATCTTAACACATAACCGACAGACAAAACTGACTAGATTAATGAAAAACAATTGTGAAATTGCACAAAATGTCAAAATATCTCATCTGACCTACTGCCCATGACCTTATATGATGATTTTTATGTCATTAATAGAAATACCATAATGAAAATCAGCACGTGAGCTGTGCAACTTGCTTGGTGAAAATTCTTTGGATTCCCACTATTTGCAGTTTAACTGCTTATTTCATCCCAAAGTCAAGGCTTAATGAAGAGTATTACATTAGCTAAATATACTCTTCTTAAATAAAGTACAGCAGCTCAAGATAGCAAAATGCCACCAATGTAAAGGTCAATAAGCATAAGTCAAAGGTTGTGGTCAGTGTCACATGGGAAAAATTGACAGTGTCTTATGAAGAGTATGAATTGTTTGAGGAGGAGAGTCGTCATAAGTATTAAATCTGAGCAGACTTCTATATTATGCTCAACACAGCTGATATTCAGAGTGGATCTTGTTTCATTATAAAGGTGATATGCTGTGCTTATGGACTCTTAATGGCTCCCCATGCAAAAATACCTCTTCATAAAAATACAGCACATAGTTTGCACTGAATTTTTTAAATCAACAGATCTTTGTCTGTTATTAGACAGAAAATGTCAGGAAAAAGACAAACAGATGAAACCTCATAGGTTAGAGTTCTTTGTGATGGACAGAGGACAGGGTGGTAGACTGGGCTGGGGCCGAGGTTTTGCAAGCTCAAACGATCATCACAATATTGTCAAGAGTGTCCTTTCTGTAAGAGTTAAAATGATCAGAATTGTGTGGTGTTATTGAGAAACTCGTACCTTTTTCTCTTGGCACAGTGTGAGCAGATGATCTGAAGAAATATTCCATTTTCTAAGTTTTGTTTTATTGTAAACTTCTTTGCTTCTTTTTAAATTGTTGCCATTGTCTTATTTGAGAAAAAAAACAGAGTATTTACTTGCATAGTGTTTTTTTTTCTTTCTTTCTTTCACGTTTATGAAAACAATATTTCTACAGCATCAAAAAAATTTATGAAATTCAGATTATATTGTATATGTGAGAAATAGGAAATATATGCTAGAGAAAAATGCAGAACATGTTTCTAGAGCCTCAAATATTATAGAAATTACAATGATTTTCTGTAGTACATTTTATATTCTCTGTCCTATGAAATATTGCAGTTTTGTCTATTGTTTCTTCCTCGTTATTCTTCGCCCCGCCTTCAGTAGTTGTTTTGGTGTTCTGTTTTGTTTGTTTGTTTGTGTTTTTGTATTATTGTAAATAGACAGATTTTAAAGACAATAAACTTTGCTTGAGTCAAAAATGACATTTTTTTTGTATTCTGCAAGGGGAAAAAATTGAGTCTTTTTTTTTATATATATATATCTCTTGATTTTCTGCAGTCACATCTCTTTAACTACTCATGATTTCAAACCCATTATCACTAGCAGCTTCATGGCTTTGGACTGAATGAGCACTGTAATGCTTAATAGCAGTCAGAGAACAAACCACTCATTTATTGAACTCTTTAATCAAGTCTATAAATCATGTTCACCTACCATATTTTGACTGCTACTAACCATTAGGTGGTGTTGGTATAATTTGAATTCTGTAATTGATTCACCTCTCTGCTTCTTTAACCATTTTCACCTGGGAGTTGGTCTTTCGTGTGAAATCATGAGGCTGTCATGATTTTGCCTTATTTAATGTAGATATTAAAACAGTTTCTCTGACAGTAGCTCTGATTAGTAATGTCATGTTGTCATCTGACTGTCACTAGCGGACACTAATCTCCTTCTCTATCTTTTTTTCTTTTGTGTCCTCCTATGTGTCTTTTCTTTTGGTTTTTTCCCCTTTACGTATCTGTCTGTCTGTTTGTTTCCTAACCACCCAGCTGCCACCGGCAACTAACCAATGACCCTCTGAGCTCTCAACTCTTCACCCAATGATGACCTGACCATTGCCTGTGTGCTGACCAGTTCTCTGGCTCTCCTCCTTCACTTGTCTCGTACTCGCAGCCTGCTGGTGAGCAACGAATCAGATTTAATTCACTTAATACAACACAGCAGTGACAGTCCCCCTGAACTCAACCGTCCATCTGAGGACCTCCATGGTCAGGTGATCTAGTCTCCACAGCCTGCACTGAAGCAACATAAAAGCAATAATATGGTCTGGAACACCATGTGCAAAATCATTACTAGTTCCACTCAGACTTTCTCACACACACACACACACACACAACAGTTCTCGTAATAGAATATAGAGATTGAGCATTAAGCTGGTGCTTTGATAAAGTTGTGGAGACACACAGGACTGAAACTTTGTGGCTGTGTAATGTGTTCACGTGTATCAGCATGTTCATGTACGAGAGAGTGTGAAGATGAGCAGGGGAAATCTGCAAAAGTTTTTTTTTTAAAAGATAACTCAAAGTTATAATGTACATTGATAAAGTAAAAGCCATTCTTGCCCATCAGCATCTTAAAGACAAATAGAATAAAATGCATTTATAAATAAGAATAATTTTACAAGCACCGAAGACTAGCTCATGCATTTTTTGATATGAGGTTGCTGCAGGTGAAATTACTCTATTTTTCACAATGTTTCTTTTTTTGTACATGCATTAAATGACAAAGAAGAATGGAAAGATTTTAGAGACCAAAATGTCTTTTTTAACATTTGAAGTGCCTTATTTTACAGTACATATGATCATTGTGGATGAATATCCATCACTGTTTATGAGAACATATCGATTATAATCAGTTCCTTCATTTCTTTATTGGTTAATGGGATGAATGCCAAAAACGCACCCAGCAAATTAGATTTTTTTTTTTTAAACATTTATGCTTAGACATTATTTCTAACTCTGATTTACAGTCGTGCCATGCGTTATGTTATGTGCCATGCGCATGCAGTATATTAAATACTGGTTACTTTGTGATACTCACTCTGGTTCAGCAGTAACATCTGCTCCTCCACTATGAAGCTCGTGTCAAAACAGCATTTATGCATCAACAAAAAAAATGCTTAAACTGTTACAGAGAAGGTTTTAGTTACTATTTAGTCACTGGTTCTATGAATTATAAATGTAAGATGGATTCAGCAAGTGTTGTAGAAGGTGATTTTCTTTTCAGTTTTACATTATTACGACGTGAACTGTGAAATAAAGCAAATGGAATCTTAAAACTAGAAGTCTATGCAATTGAGTTGCTCTTGCCAAGTTTCATGAGGTTTTCCTGCAGGTCTTCCAGATTACACAGCCAAGCATTAACAAGGAAACGATTCGATTAGAAACTCAATCGAGAATATGGAGATTGCTTTTGTTATTTAATTTGTAACATGATTAACAAGAATAATCGTTCTTATTTCGGTTGTTATAACTGGATCTTCAGTATCTCTTTTCTGTTACTTTGTATTTAGTGCCATATATTAAGTAGTTTTTAAAGGTCTAGAAATTTTATGTCATTTCTTTTATTGACACGTGAGAATCAGCACAGGAAAATATTTTGAAACACAACAAATTTCTCAATTAACTTCAAAACGGGAGTTCTGGGTTCTAAGATGTTTTCCTAGGTTTGATCTGTTTTATTTCTTTTTGTGAGCAGTATTATAAGATTGTGTAATTGGCAGTGTGTGTGTGTGTGTGTGTGTGTGTGTGTGTGCATACGTACGTGTGTTTGTGTGTTTGTGTGTGTGTGTGTGTGTGTGTGTGTGTGTGTGTGTGTGTTTGATTGATTTGTTGAATATGATCTACACCAGTCAACTGCACCTCCCTTTTTTTAAGCAGTCTTGTTTATTCCACTGGAAATGTCTGGTCCTATTTATAACCATTGTAACAACTATAAAATGTATTTTTCTATCACATTTTGTATGTATGAAATAACATTAAATCATGTTTTCTGATATGAACTCTTATGCCTTATTACAGAAATTGGTATTTGGGAGAAGTTTTTCAGTCACTCGATCATGATCTGTGTTATTCCATTGAAATCTGGTGTTAGCATATCATATTAATACAAAATGCCAATGAGGTTGTTATTATTATTATTATTTTGAGTTATTGAACAATATTATTTAATGCCCAGCATAATGTTGTAGCCATTGCTTCAATTCCTTAATAATATAGTTACTATTATATATACCTTAATATATAGCATAATATAGTTTGCTGGGCCACTAGGTTTGTCTTTTTGAGTTTAAGTGTTGCTTGACTTCTGTGCCTTTCCATGTAAAGTGTGAGCTATTAACCATTTTGTTTATATAATCTGATTAATCTTTTCTTGCCTCTGGTACTAACATTTAAAGATCTTTATCTTTAACCTCTTTGATAATTTGTCTGCTTTGAATCTTTTCAAATCAAATTGTGTGAAATTAAGCAAAAGCGTGTTGAACTGACATTTTAAAGACTAAACTCTGTACTGAAAAGCAATAGCAGGATATTAAAAATAATAGTTTTAAAAGAAACTAACTTTGTCGCTCTTTCTCTTGTGCTTTGTGCCAATACACATACTAATCTTACCTAGGGTTACAGCAGGCATAGTTTGTAGCTGATGGCAGTTTGAACTTTTTAGGCTGTCTTATGGGTGTATCAGCAGCTGCAAAATATCATACCCCACTGCATATTGTAGAAAATGAAAGTGGTTGGTAAAAGAAGAGAACCGAGGGAAAGAAAAACAGTATACTTGGTTAAGCTTTGCAAAAACTTACTCACATGGCACAAATCTGCTGTCCTTTACTTCTTACCACTTATCATCTGTGTGTGCTTTCCATCATTACTGTTTGCTCATTAGCTCAGTTTTAGTTACACACTAAAGAGCTGTAGGATACACTGCTCACCACAGTCAGAGACTCACTGGAGCACAGATGTGAATCAAACTGTTTCCAAGTTTTGAAGTAGGAGATTGGGGAGTAAAATAATTTCACACAGCCAGGAAACCAAAATGACATCAGCATGTATTATATTGATTTTTATATGGTAAATCCAGTACCACACCCATCATCTAGTGTTTTCCTCATATGTTCAGCTCTCTAGTACACTACATTACTTTGTAACTGTTACTTTAAATAATCCATTTCAATGACTTTCTATAAGGAAGACACGTGGAGAAAACATCTTTATTCTGTCCTCAGTTCTAGACTCTCTCCGTGAAGCCACAATCACTCTGAATTTTGGCTTTAAGTAAGTATAATCTCTCAAGGGAGAAATGGTTGTTATTATTTGTTTGTTTGTATGATTAGTGGTGCTAGCTAGCATTCTTTACTAAGCATATCCAATGGAAATGTAGGACTATTTTAAAAGATTCCTTCCATTTTCTCTGGCTTTTCTAGCACAGGTAAGTTGACAGGTTGATAAGTTTATTCTCTGCAAACTCTCTTTCCCCTAATACCACAGTGCCAGCAATTTTTAGATGTGTGTTCTTCCTTTGAGAGTCACACAAACATACTGCAAAACCCTGATCAGCAGAAAGAAATAATGGCTGCACACACAAAAAAACATTAAAAAGATTCATTAAGTCCTACAGAAAGAAACCTATTTGCTAAACATCATGCTGTGTGGCAAACGAGTCCTCTCTCACACAAATTGCTAGCTGCCATGTAAGACGTCTTTTCTGTCTTGTCTTTTCTTCCTCTTTCTCCATCTCTGTAAGCTATCATTAAAATCCCGGCTACTTCTGCTCTTGTTCAGTATCTAATGCCTCCTCCTATCCGTTTTACTCTTCAGCTCTGTATGAGACCTTTCAGCTCACCATGTCCAAGTCACACAAACACCCAAATAATGATGCACAACACAGGAGGCTAGTTTAATGAGCGGGTAATGGGCCAGGATGAAGGTTTGGGTGGTTATGTAGACACACATGCACACTTTCCCCTAGCATGTGACCTTCCTACTCACAAACATGCTCAAGAGCCTCTGACCCTCTAAATAAAAATAGAAGCTGTTTCCTTACCTCCTTCCTCTTCCTTCCTTCCTTCCCTGTCTAATGATCTGATATGACCGAGGACATCATCCCATCTCCACCCTTCACCCTTTAGCCAAACAGGAACTCTGTTTGAATTGTATTCAATTCTTTGTGCATGAAATCCTTGTACCATATATTTATATTTTTCTATTTGCATTTATGTACTGCACGTTTAAGAACTGTCACTTAAATGGACTATTTCAAATTAATCAGGTGCAAGAGCATACACTTAATGAAATATTTATTGTTTGAGTGATCCACTGTTTTAGTATCAGGAGATAGGAGTGTCTGTATGTGTGAGATTTGTGGTCTAATGGAAACGATGGTTGTTAGAACTCAAACAGTGGTTTAAAACAATGAACCCAAAGAAGACATGTCCAGCAGGAGGATATGGAGTGGGTGCGGTATGCTCTCGTGCTTCGAGGAACACTTCCTCTCTATTGTGTGAGATAGCTCTTTCCACAAGCGCGCGCGCACACACACACACACACACACACACACACACACTCTTCTCCCAGATATCTTCTGTTTTATGTAAGACAGGAAAGCATCACTATTTAATTGTCTTAGTGTTCTCAGATTCTCAAGATCTGAGAATCAAGTGCATCAATCCCCAAATTGCTGAATGTACATATATGTACTTATATACTGTATATAAAGCCATGATTCTTACAGTGAGGGCCAGGTTATCCCAGGGGTCTGTAATGTATTTCCAAAAAATCTGATAAAAATATATATATCTCGCTGTCAACTACTATTAAAATGTTGCACAGTTGTTTAGTTATTTTTAGTTATGCATGACTGGTCACTGAATGGGTTTAAATTTCAAGACAAATATAAATAATGTTAACTTGAATCTAACTGAAATTTGAATAAAAATAGGAAAATATTTACAAAAAATAACGTGATAAAAAATATATATATATTGAACAATACAAGTAGTGCTACCACGCAAGATTTATAGTTGAGTTCTAGAGAAGCAAAGTGTAGAGTAGAGGTGTAAGAGCCAGAGTCAGGTTTTTTATTTTATTTATTTTATTATTATTATTATTATTATTATTATTATTATTATTATTATTATTAAATAATTGGGTCTGGAAATTTGTTTCACATCATAAGGGCTCCTGTAACATTCATATGTCTTAGTTCTCCCTGAAACGGTTATAAACTCATTATATAAACGACATCACCCAATACTAAACAGAAAAATAGACGAGAAATGTTCTGACTGAATTCACACATTACTGAATTCTGAGGTATCCACTTATCTTTATTCCTGAATAGAATTAAAATGCATGAGATAAACACGCAGCTATAAACACATGAAACAAGATGGGTTGGAGCAGCAGGGTGCTGCTGCATGCTGGTCTATATCCCATTCCTCTCTGTATACTTCACTCCTCTTCCTCTCCTCATCTTGCACTTCCTGCCCACTCTTAGGAGGGGGGAAATCAGCAGTCTGGCTCCAGTCTGGACCCCCACACAGGCTCCTCAGTCCTGGATACTGCCCAAACCTAGTGGGAAACAAGCAACTGCAGTCAGTGTCCAATAGTCTACAGGAGCTCATGAATCACACAAAACAAGTAATGGATATTCTGTTAAAAAGTTGCATGTGCTCAATGCTGCATTATTTAAAAAATAAAATAAAATAAAAAATAAAAATTGAAAAGAAAGAAAGAAAAATTATTATAAACTGAACACTTTCAGACTCATTAAAGTGACATTTCACCTGAAATATAACTGGAAACTTGTAAAGTATATGAATTTGACCAAGTACATGTATAGTACAAATGACAATTTAGCACCTAATCATCAAGATCATCATCATCAGGAATTATGCCAGTAACAAGTATGACAGCTGCATGGCTATAACAAAATGCCCAAATGGCCATTTATTTGTGTTCATATCTTTCCCAGACATGACATAATTAAGCATGAACTACAGAAAGCTCGAAGATGTGAAGTTCTTAAAGATTTCAGATAAGCTTTGTAAAAAGCCCCTTTGTGTCTTCTTCTCATCTTGTCCAAAGCATTTTCAAGTACAGAGGCATTGCACAGCTTTCATGTCACCATGGTAACCTTGTCCCTTTGGGGTACTATTGGTGTGTGTGTGTGTGTGTGTGTGTGTGTGTGTGTGTGTGTGTGTGTGTGTGTCCATTTGTATATATCAAACAGGCTTTGTTGAGCTTGAGTTTGCACATAAAGAAGAATATCAGCAAGTAAGTACAAATTATAAAATGTGAAAAAAGAAAAACCACTGATAATGAAAAATAAATATTGTCAGATAATTATGTGTAACGGCATCACACTTGTTTCCCGCTGCAGCCATTTCCCGCAGGGAGCTGTTTCTCTATCTCCACTGCAGCGATTTAGTATGTTCAGCAGCGTGGGTGCCCATGGGAGGCCTTCCACTGGCTCTCAATGGCCTTTTTGTTGGGGAACACTGAGCCATTTCTGCTCCCACAGAAAGCCCTGGATAATTTAGTGTGGATGCCAGGAAGTCTGAGCTCACAGAATAACAACAATGGCAAATGTTATTGCTCCACCTCAAATAGTGGAAAAGAAGGAAAAAAAAAAAAAAAGCAGGACTTAAACAGCCATAGTGACTGATAGAGACTGAAGTCAAACAGACATTTCTCCCACAATGCAATGCAGCTTCCAGAGATTACCATCATTAGTCTACAGCAGAGGTTTCTAACCCTAGTCCTGGAGTTCCCTCTGTCCTGCCTATTTAAGTGTTCTTCCTGCTCCCAACACCGCTGATCACAATATTCAGCTAATTAACAGCACTTCCTGAATCGAAGTTGTTGTGTTTGAGCAGGGACAACACTCAAATATGCAGGACAAAAGTGTAGTGTTTCCTCTATAAAACCACTGTTTGTTTTTTTGGTTTTTAATATAATAAATGTAAATAATTTTGTTGTTTGAATAAACTAGATTCACCCCCCCCCTGACGTTAAACAATTTTCAGCAATCCAAAACTTTTAATTAGCTCATGACCGCCATCTAGTGTTTAACGCCAAACAAGTCTCAAGAAATGAGAAATATATTGTGGTTTTATAGATGTGCTAATATGATTAAAGGTATCACAACTATGGTAAAGTGTTAATTAATTAACATATTAATTACACCCCACTCCCAATTTGGTTATGGTATCCATAAAATCTTTGATGTTTTCATTCCCTTCTCCAGCTTGATATTTTCTGTTTTAGATCTTATATTATGCTGGTTTCCTGCTTAAAATTCTAAGCCTGTTTTACCTTTTCATTCCTTCAATACAAAACAAGAATCTTTAAGTCATTAGATGTCTAAAATTACCCACATTCCAGTAAATTAACAGAGGTTAATGAAGATGCATGCTTGTGAGATAGTAATGATAAGCAAGGGTAGTGCTAAGGTCAGTCCTGTCACCCGTGCGGAGCCACTTACCCCTGATACTGCACCCACTGTGACACAATAAACAAACTGTAGGTGTGACAGACTTGACACAGAGCTGACTGGGTTTCAGTTTACCAAATCAGTCCCAGAATACTTTGCTTTCATCCTTTAAGAGTATTTAGGAACCTACATTGACACAGCAGAGTTCATGTGAATGGCTTGTGAACTACAGTACTATAATTTGGACAAAAATATAAAAATGGTGATAAAAACAACAATAACAACAACAACAACAACAACAACAATAATAATAATAATAATAATAATAATAATAATAATAATAATAAATGCTTTCATTGTAAAAGTGCAGATAGCATATTTTGATATGCTATCTTATAACCAGAAAATGTCGCCAGTATTAAAATATATGAAAAACCGATCAACCAACCAACCAAACAAACAAACAAAAACAAACACCCCCTCCTCCAACAAATTTATGGGCGTAAGAAAGTGTAACCCCGCCCCTGAACCGCCTGCGATGACAGCTGCTGCATGATAATAACTCCTGTTTTCAGTAATAAAACACAATTAAGTTAACACGGATTTCTGTTTTATAGATCAACTGTAGAGTAAAATTTTTAAATCAGAAACCAAGAGCCTTATTTTTACTGTTTGCAGCTCAACTTTTACACGCAACTGTGGGCTACCAGCTGTAACGGTAGGTGTCTGAAGTGGGCGGTGTCGATACCTCATGTACAAACTGTCGTGAAGTGTCGTAAAATATTATGAAAGAAATAGTAATGTAACAAAAAAGCAAGCCTAGATTTCCCACAGCGACATATTTCATGAACTTCATTTCATTGTAAGACCAAAGAATGCAACTGACTAAACCTGACACAGTCGTGGAGAATTATAGAATTCTGAATTCTAGAGTGTCGCGCATCTAACCCGTATCTAAGTAAATTTACGGCAGTGTGATGTCCTTCCGTTTTCCGACAGCTCATCGTGGTGGAGGTCAGAGATGATGTTCCACACAACCGGCGAACAAAAATAACTCGTCTTTTAACTATATCATTACATATTCGGCATCTAATTTAAAAAGGAGAGTCATTGACTCTATATAAAGTCGCTGAAAGGCACTGTTGCCTCCACTTGTAAGGAGTCTGTTTTCCTCACATAGCTAGCTGTAGCTAACGTTAGCATTAGTTTCATCTCATCAGGTTAGTTTGCTTTGGCCTGTCATCGTGGGATCATGGATAACAACACTCCGGGATCAGGCGCCTATAAAGGAGGATTTGGTGGCATTTTTGGTGGTGGAGCCTCTGAGTATTCGAACACGTCGCTAGCTGGAGTACCATGTAAGTCGAGAATTGTTTATTTTTACCTTGGTTAAAACATTGGTTTAACAGGCTATGTGCGTTTATTTTGTTACATTAGATAAAGAAGCCTTAGCCTGTGTCCGAAATCGCACCATTTTCAGTCATGTCTAAAAGCATAGTGCAGAATGTTCAGTGCCTTATGAAATCCCACAATTCCTTGCTGTATGTCCACTGCAGCTTGGGGACACGAGCACCGATTATCGAATCCTGTGTGGTTTTTATTATTATAGCGTGTATCATAACCATTAAACCCACAAAAGGGAAAATTTCTTGACCAATTATTTGTTGTTAAGACCATTAAAAGCGTATTATTTTGTTGTTTGGGACTTTCCCCCCTTTTTTTGCCTAAGAGTATACTACTACTACTCCTAATAATAATAATAATAAAAATAATAATAAATTAAATGTTTGTCATCATACAACAAGTACAGAAAAAAAAATACAAAATTGGTTTGCACTCTAAGTAGTATAAAGAAGACCTAAAATACACTAAACTAGCAACCAAAGTAAAGGTGCAAAATCATGATTAATGATTAAAATGTTTGATTGACAAGGGAAACTACCTCGTGTTGCATATGTAGAGATCTGTTATGGCCATTAACACGTGATTGAACTGTAAAAGCAGTAATTTATTGGTGACATCACTTTAGTGACATCCACAACCGTACCCATGTAGACACATGGTAAAATTCAGTTTTGTATGTGTGTTTTAATCATGTCCTTTTAATTCTCAGTGACTGGAATGAACCCGATCTCGCCCTACCTTAATGTTGACCCTCGCTACCTTTTGCAGGTTTGTGCAATCAGTCATCATCATACTTTATTTATCCTGTTTTTTAATGTGACGTTTTCGTTAACATTTACATTATATTTATAGGCCTGCTAAAGTAAACACACTGACGTACAAAGTGAGAGTTTGTTTTTCTATCTGTCTATCTCTTAGGATACAGATGAATTTATATTGCCAACTGGAGCAAACAAAACTCGTGGCCGCTTTGAACTAGCCTTCTTCACCATCGGAGGGTCCTGCATGACTGGTGAAATGCTCTTTTTGTATGGCCCGTTTCTTCAGTGGTCACCTGTAGGGAGCACTGGTATTTGAAGGAGTGTGTCTAATGTCTTTTAGGTGCTGCTTTCGGAACGCTGAACGGACTTCGTCTGGGCCTGAAGGAGACCAGAGATATGGCATGGTCAAAACCCAGAAATGTACAGTAAGTGTGGAAATCTGACATTGCATACAACACATGATGTAATACTGAAATTGGCTTAACCTACTTAATCTTCTCAGTCGCTATGATGACTGATTTATTTGTGAGTTTATAAAGCTCTGAAAGTGTGGCTGATGTTTTTTTAGTGAAAGAAAAAAATCTAAATTAAATTAAAAGCTTGTTTTCATATGAAAATTTTTTGACCAGAACCACTTACTTGAGTCATGTGCCTGAGAAAGAACACATCTGAACAAAGCACTGAATGAAATAAAACATGATTTCATAAAGATACAACTGCCGTATTTACAGTGCTGTGAAAAAGTATTTCCCCAATCCTGATTTCTTCTGTTTTTGTGTACAACTACAATTCCGAAAAAGTTGGGACAGTACGACAAATGCAAAAATAGAGATTTGAAAAATTTATTTCGCTCTGTATTATGTGAATAGAATGTGGTTTGGAGTTGTCCTGCTCTGGATGGCAGCATATGTCGCTCCAAAATGTGTACATATCGTTCTGCATTAATGGTGCCCTCACAGATGTACAAGTTACCCATGCCATTGGCACTGACACACACCCATACCAAGACAGATGCCGGCTTTTGGACCTGACGCTGATAACAGCATGGATGGTCCTTTTCCTCTTTGGCCCGGAGAACATGACGGCTGGTTTGTCCAAAAACTGTTTGAAATATTGGCTCGTCGGACCACAAAACACGATTCCACTGTGCTATTGTCCATCTCAGGTGAGCCCGAGCCCAGAGAAGTCGGCGGCGCATCTGGACAGTGTTGATGTATGGCTTCTGCTTTGCATAGTAAAGCCTTAACTTGCATCTGTGGATGCAGTGGCAAATGATGTTGATGCCAAAGGTTTGCCAAAGTATTCCCGAACCCATGCCAGGATATCCATTACAGACTCATGATGGTTTTTAAGACAGTGACATCTGAGGGATCAGAGATCACACGGATTCAGTAGTGGTTTTCAGCCTTGCCCTTTACGCACAGAGATTTGATCAGATTCCTTGAATCTTGTAATTATATTGTGCACTGTAGAAGGTGAAATGTCCAAAATCCTTCAGATTTGTATTTGGGGAATGTTCTCAAAGTGTTGGATTATTCGCTGACGCATCTGTTGGCAGATTGGCGAGCCTTGACCCATCCTTGCTGTTGAAGGGCTAGGCCTTTTTTGGAGGTCCTTATATACACTATGATTAGACGATTTCCTCACCTGTTTCACATCACCTATTTATTTCAACTTCTCGCATCGCTATTGGTCCTAAACTACCCTGTCCCAATTTTTTTGTAACGTGTTGCATGGATCAGTTTCAAAATAAATGTTTACCTTCAAAAAATTATGCAGTTGATTAGATAAAAGATCAAATACCTTATCTTTATACATTTTTTGTTTAAATATTTATTTTCCATACTGTCCAAACTTTTTTGGAATTGGGGTTGTATATCTCATACTAAATTGTTTCAGAAATTAAAACAAAATCTAAGATAAAGGCAACCTGAGTAAACACAAAATTCAGTTTAAATGATTTTTATTGAAGCAAAAAAGTTATCCAATGCCAACTGGGCCTGTGTGAAAATGTATTTGTCCCTGTAGTTACTAATTCCCCAAATCTATGAAACTGCATTCATAATGGGGTTCAGCTGGACTAGACACAACCAGGCCTGATTACTGCAAACCCTGTTCAATCAAATCAACACTTAAATAGAACTTTTTCAACAGCATGAAGTTGGTTAAAAGGTCTTACCCAGTAACACACTATGCCAACATTGAAAGAAATTACAGAAATGATGAAGAAGAAGAAGGTGATTGAAATACATCAATCTGGGAAGGGTTACAAAGCTATTTCAATGGCTCTGGAATTCCAAACAACCACAGAGAGAGCCATTATTTCCAAATGGAAAAACTCTGCACAGTAGTGAACCTTCCCAGAAGTGGCCAACCTTCCAAAATTTCTCCCAAGAGCACAGCAACTACTCATCCAAGGACAGCATCAAAGGAACTACATACCTCTCTTGCATCACTAAAGGTCACTGTTCATGTCTCCACTATCAGAAAGATACTGGGCAAATGTCAATGGCATCCATGGAAGTGTAGTGAGGTGAAAACCACTGCTCACCCAGAAGGGCATTGAAGGCTCGTATGACCTTGATGATCCTCAAACCTTTTGGGAGAATGTTCTGTGGAACTGTTTGTAAGACAGGGGTCCCATAACATCTGGCGTACAGCCAAATTTCACAAAAAGAACATCATAGCATGGTGGTGGAAGTGTGATGGTGTGGGGATGCTTTGCTGCTTCAGGGCCTGGGCAACTTCCAATAATTGATGGAAACATGAATTCTGCTCTCTACCAGAAAATCCTAAAGGAAAATATACGGACTTCAGTTTGTAAATTGAAACTCAAGCACAACTGGATTATGCAGCAAGACAACGATCCAAAGCATAGGAGTAAATCCTATAAATCCTAGAAGTAACTGAAAGACTGATCTCCAGTTATCGGAAGCATTTGGATGCCATAATTGTTGTCTAAAGGTAGCACAACCAGGTTTTAAGGGAGCAATTAGTTTTTCACATTGGTGATAGATGGATAAAATTTTTGCTTCAGTAATAAATAAATCAATAAAAACTGTATTGTATGTTTACTTAGGTTGCCTTTGTTTTATGTTGTATTTTGTTTGAAGATCTAAAACTATTTATTATGAGAGACATTCATATGAAAAAATAAGTACACCCCATGGAAATTGTTGACTTTTTTGACATATTTGGACAAGCAAACATTTGAATATTTTTGAAACCATGCCTATTAATGAAGTTGATGTACTTGAACAAAACCACAAGAAAAATTAGCCTTTTCAGTCATTTATTCAACAGAAATATCAATAGATGTGATATTCTTCTGTGGAAAAAGTAAGTGCATCCTCGGCCTCAGAATCTAGTATTGTCCCCTTTAGCAGAAATAACTTCTTGTAGGTGTTTTGCATAATTGTCCACCAGGCTTGCTGGAATTCTTGATCACTCTTCCATGCAATATTCTTTCAGTTGCAAGATGTTTTTGGTTTTCTTGCATGTACTGCCCATTTCAAATCCCCCCACAACATTTAAATGGGATTCAAGTCCAGGCTTTGACTAGGCTATTTCATAACCCTCAATAGTTGCTTCTCTATTGTTTGGACATTAAATGCAAACTACTATATAACAGTTGTGTTTAAACGATTAACTGATGCAACTTTTGACAACTAAAAAAACAGATTTTCCAAAATCATTTTGAAAAGGCATTCACTTGTGTCAAAATTTGTCTTGTACTCATTTAGCAGAAAACATGTGATTAAACGTTTTAATTTAGATACATGGCATCTGTGTTCATTCAGTCAGTGCTGAGATGAAGGCATTCTTCATTAACTCGTGTGTGTTGTATTCCAGAATAATAAACATGGTCACACGGCAGGGAGCGTCATGGGCTAACACATTAGGATCAGTAGGTAAGACATGTGAAGCAATGCATTTTGAAGAGAGATAGAATACATATGACTTTCATTAGCACACGCGTAAGCTACATGACTGAAATCACCACTCTGTCTCTCCACAGCTCTGTTGTACAGCGTGTTTGGTGTAGCTATAGAAAAGGCCCGAGGAGCTGAAGATGACATTAACACAGTAGCTGCTGGCACGTTAACTGGGATGATGTTTAAATCAACAGGTGAGTGAAATTCAACTTAATGGTATCTATAGAAAAAGCTCTAGTATATACACAATGAGGTTTTTAAAAAAAATTATTTCATGTAAATATTTAGCAATTTCACTTGTATGTTTTCTCTCTTGTTTCTAATGTGTGTGTATGTTTGTGTTAGGTGGACTAAAAGGAGTTGCCAGAGGAGGCCTTCTTGGATTAGCCATGTCAGGATTATATGCCCTCTACAACAACTGGGACCACCTTAAAGGCACAGCTCCTATACGTTATTGAAGAGGACCTTGAGACCAAACCATGGACATTTTTACTCTAAGCCTATCCTTATCTCCCTTGTTCCATGTCCTATTAAAGCGAGCAAGAGAATGGCCAAAATTTTGGGATCCTTGGACCACCATATTTATTATGTGCTTCACTGAAAATGTATATGGTGTGTGATGTATTTATAATCAAAAAGAGCATTCAGCCAAGTCAAATGTAGTGAATCTTTATGACATACATGTATATGTATAATTATATCAGGCTGTGTTGTTCTGCAGGTCATCTCTGGGCTGACTGAAGCACCATTATGATTAATTTAATTTCTTCTTCCAAGGCTAGTTCTTTATATATAATTGTAATTATAAAGGATTTTTACCCTTTTGACAGATTTCACCATGCCACTGGGCTTATAGTACCGTTTATCCGGCTCAATGTTGACAGGAGAGAAAAGTGTGTATAGGTAGATCAAAATGGTCTTCAACTCTATACTCAAATAAAATATGTTATCCTGTTATGGTTACTGAAATCTAGGCTGTACTCTGAATTTCCCTTTTGAGATGTCAATAACACTTCAGCTATTGTCCTTGTAGTAGTTTATAATGTTTCTTTCCATTTTAGTGTAATAATCTTCCAAATATTAAATACAAAATTTATAAGCTGCTCCTTAAAAAAATTACTGAGGTGTGTGTGTGCTGGCATTAGGAGAAGTAGGTCAGGTTTGTCCTGAAAATCTACTAAGTTATACATCTTTTAGTCTGTAATATAATTTTGAATAACAAGTTACCTATCAAATAATATTATACATCATCTGAGATACCACGAAAGGTTGTGGTGCTAGCTATTTATTTTGTGGAATATAAAAATAGCTAAAATGTATTTAAACAAAATGTACAGTGCCCTCCACTAATGTTGGAACCCTTGGTAAATATGAGCAAAGAAGGCTGTGAAAAGTTGTCTTTATTGTTTAACCTTTTGATCTTTTGCTCAGAAAATTCACAAAAATACTCTGCTCTCATGGATATCAACAATTGCAAACACAAGTTTATTGCATGTTTATCAACAAAAAATCTTTGTTAAATATAGTTGTGCAACAAATATTGGCACCCCTATGAATTCATAAGAGACAAATATATTTGAATTATATTCCCATTGATTTTATAATTTTTTTAGTGCAGCTGGGTGACTAGGAACAGGAAATTGTTCAACCATGACTTCCTGTTTCATAGGGGTATAAATATGTGGTAACACATAGGCAAAATTCCCTTAATCATTCATAACAATCGGTAAGACCAAGGAATATAGCTGTGATGGTGGCAAAAAGTTGTTGAGCTTCACAAAATGGGAAGTGGTTATAAGAAAACAGCACAAGCATTGAAAATGCCCATTTCCACCATCAGGGCAGTAATTAAGAAGTTCCAGTCAACTGGAAATGTTCTGAATCAACCTGGAATTGGACGTGTGTCTATATTGTCTCAAGGCACTGTGAAGAGGATGGTTTGAGTGGTCAAAAATCTTCAAGGATCACAGCTGGAGAATTGCAGAAGTTAGTTGAGTCTTGGGGTCAGAAAGTCTTCAAAACTACAATCCGAAGTCACCTACATCACCACAAGTTGTTTGGAAGGATTTCAAGACAAAAGCCTATACTCTCAGACACTACTGGAACTTCAAATGGGTTCGGGTTCTATGGTCAGATGAAACCAAAATAGAGCTTTTTGGCAATAAACACCAGAGGTGGTTTTGGCGCACACAGAGAGATAGCCATATGGAAAAGTACCTCATGCCCACAGTTAAATATGGGGGTGGCTCTTTAATGTTTTGGGGCTGTTTTTCTGCCAGAGGACCTGACATTTTGTTAGGATACATGGCATCATGGACTCAAATATCAACAAATATTAAATGAAAACCTGACTGCTTCTGCCAGAAAGCTTAAAATGGGTCGTGGTTCGATCAATGCAAAAATCAATGCAAAAATGGTTTACTGACCACAAAATCAAGGTCCTGACATGGCCATCCCAGTCCCCTTAAAACTTAAAACCCATAGAAAACCTGTGGGGTGAACTGAATAGGAGAGTCCACCAGCATGGACCTGGAAATTTTAAGGATCTGGAGAGATTCTGTATGGAGGAATGTTCTCAGATCCCTTGCCATGTATTCTCCAACCTCATCAGGCATTATGGAGAAGACTCAGAGCTGTTATCTTGGCAAAGGGAGGTAGCACAAAGTATTAACTAAAAGGGTGCCAATAATTGTTGCACACCTATATTTAACAAAGATATATATATTTTTTTGATAAACCTATTTTTTGTTTGCAATTGTTTGATATCCATGAGAGCAGAAAGGTTCAACAATAAAGACAAATTTTCACAGCCTTCTTTGCTCATATTTACCAAGGGTGCCAATATTAGTGGACAGCACTTTATATGGTGCTCTCCATAAAAAGGGTGTGTTCTCACTTCTCTCCCAGCGTTCCTGGAATGCGCTCTGGATTCACTGCAATCCTGACCATTATAAAGCAGTAACAGAAGATGAAGGAATTGCTATTTATATGAACACTAGATGATGCTGTTGTTAATTATTTGTAGCCAGGATGTTTCATGGAAAACCATGTAGCTTCTTTTTTGCCAAAGAATAAAAGTTTCTTTAGTGTTCCTAAAAAGTCATTTGGGATTGTATATTGAGCTTTTTATGTACAAACCCCGAGTCCTTGCTCTTTGATCAGTCTGTATGTCTTGTATAATATAGCCTTTGCTGGCATTTTTTTAATCCACACACAATAAGCCTGAAATATATCTTTGGTCTGAGAGCAGTGTTCAGACCTGTCAATAGGTGTGATTTGTTTTTTGTTTTTTTTTCTGAAGCAGGTTAGGAAGAATACTTGTACACTTTTTTATACTTCCTGATATACTTGTAAGAGTTTAGAACATTACATTAATTATTAAATATTAATTACATTAATAACAATCCCAGCAGGCTGTTTTGGGTCAAATTCAAATCTTTTATTGACAATCGACACTAATGCCAGTTATTAATAGATTTGTGTTGAATTATGTGGTTGTTTTTTTTAAAGATAATAGAAGGTGATAGCCAACGTGCCATTAAAGGAAGCTGGTAAGGACTTGGTAGCTGCACAGTCATAAGCAATACACTGAAGTGATCCACACTGCAGCAGAAACTGTGTTAATGTCAGTGGAGGACTGACTGCTCTCCCAGAGCTCAGTACAGTGCAGGGCAGATGGATGGGTGAAAGTGTGGATCTAAACCAATGCCAGGTGTACGAATTATTTACATTTACTGCATTTGGCAGATGCTCTTATCCAGAGCGACTTAACGAAGTACTTTGAAGTCTCTATCAATAAATACATCCCGATACTAGTTCACCAGGTCGTGGACTAAGAATACCATCAGTCTAAAAACTATGTTGGGAGGTAATATAGTAAGAAAAACACACAGACAACACAACATAATTTTTTTTTTAATGGCCACTCTACAATTGTATACCCCTTAGAGTTGGACTTGGTGCTTACTGAAAACAGGAAGATCAATAGAAAAAGAAGTCCCTGATGCGAGTGGCCTCAATCCAGGGCATGTAAGCAGCAGTGCGAGTAAAGACGCTGGGCTTATTTTCCACTGTGCATCCGACGGGGCCGAAGCTCACTACTCCACGCACCTCCCAGCGATCCTCGCCCACCTGACACATTAGAGGACCACCTGAATCTCCCTGGAAGGAAAAAGAATTTAATTTTCTGAATAAGATTAAGATTGAAACTAGAGAATTTGACATTGATGGTAATTACCCATAAATCCAAATAAATTTTAAAGATTGTGTACAACCCCAATTCCAAGAAAGTTTGGACGCTGTGTAAAATGTAAATAAAAACAGAATGCAATGATTTGCAAAGATCATAAACCCATATGTTATTCACAATAGAACATATAAAACATATGAAATGTTTAAACTGAGGAAATGTGCAATTTTAAGGAAAAAATAAGGTAATTTTTAATTTGATGGCCAACAACACTTCTCAAAAAAGTTGGTATGGGGGCAACAAAAAGCTGGAAAAGTAAGTGTTACTAAAAAGCTGGAAAAGTAAGTATTACTAAAAATTACAAAATGTTTAAATGTATTTAAACATTTTGTTTAAATACATAGCAAAAAGCTGCAGGTTAATTGGCAACAGGTCAGTAACATGATTGGGTATAAAAAGAGTGTCTTAGAGATGCAGAGTCTATCTGCCTCTATTAATTAACCAAATTAGTTACAAAATATTTCTCCAGCTGTTTCTTTTTAGTAACACTTACTTTTCCAGCCCCCATCCCAACTTTTTTGAGACGGGTTGCGGTGATCAAATTCAAAATGACTATTTTTTCCTTAAAATAGTACATTTCCTCAGTTTAAACATTTAATATGTTTTCTATGCTCTATTGTGAATAACATATGGGTTTATGAGATTTGCAAATCATTGCATTCCATTTTCTTTACATTTTACACAGCATCCCAACTTTTTTGGAATTAGGGTTGTATCTTATATTATTAGATTATATTATTATAACTATATTAGTCACATCTTCATTTGATCAGAATATGCATAAATAAATAAACCTGAAATGTGTCATAAGTTCCAGTAAGCACCAAAATATAGGATAAATACAGGTCATTTAATCATTTATGGTACTTCATATAACACAAAAAGTGCAGAGGTGAAACCATGGCAACTTGGTAACTGTTCTTATACAATTCAGGTCCTGTTTACTTTCTAAATGAATCTATTTCCTCATAGTATGCAAGTACTCCAGTATGTATATGTGACAATTTTAAACAAAAATATAAAAAGTATTAGTTGCAGTAGATATAAAATGTAACAACGAATTCCATTCAGTTTTCTGAGCTCTTCAGAGCTTTAGAATTCATTTTTCATTAGAAGTTATTTTAATAACACTCCTTAACTCCCTGACATCTCCTGATCTGTTTACCTGGCAGGCAGCAGGAGGTCCCCCTGTGTCTCTAAAGCCAGCACAGATCATGGACTCCCTCACACGGTCTCCCCAAAATTTCTTCTGCCGGCATGTTTTGTGGTCGATGATGGGCAGACGGGCCTGGTTTAGTGACTCAGCCAATGACACATTATCTTTCCCACCTGAGATACACAAAAATACACAAAAGCAAACTTCAGTCAAACAGCCCAAAATCAACAGAGCAACCGCTGCCATAATATGAAACATTTATGGCCTCTGTTGAAAACTTGATTTTTTTAATGCCCTTCCTTTAATATTCTGATAGTAGTAAATGAGAGGTCAGGTACCCCGGGTGTCCCCCCAGCCAGTCACCCAGCAGTAATGGCCAGGTTTTAGACTGATCTGCTTGCGCGGCAGGCAGGCGTAGCGGATAAAGTTGCTGGGCAGGATGTCTGTGCCTGCTTTAACCAAAGCTATGTCATAGTCCAGATCACTGTGCACTGGGTAGCGAAAATGCTCGTGTCTGTAGATTCTCTTCACAGGGAAAATACGCTCGACTGCTTCACTTTTTTTCAGCTGGTGCTTCCCCAAAACAATACGCCAATTACCTGCATCTTCATCTTTACCCCTATGCAATATGATATAGAGAGGAAGAACAGATCAAGTAATTATTTATGATTATGTGTGATTATGTGTGATAGTACGATTATATGCCAGTAGTGATAGTATGATTATGTGCCAGTCATGGCTATTCAAGGTGGGGCTTTCAAACAAACAAGGGTTAACTTATTTACTTATATACTTATTTTACTTATTACTAATACTTCTTTCTGGATAAAGTTTTAATTGCTAAGATTGCATTTCTATTTTGAAACTGGAGAAATTAGAACATCCTAACATACTAACTAACCCTTACCCCAACCCTAACATGTTCATTGATTATACAGTATTAGTCATAAGTCTAAGTCTTTAAGTCTTCATTTTTCAGAATATGCCTGCATATTATGCGGGGCAGATAAGAGCTTTTATTCACTATAATTATATAAAGTAAACTGTTTTACTTTCATGACCTTGAATTGAGCCCATTGTACTGGCATGTTACTCTTTTGCATGTAGTAAATTCACTGTGTTTTAGGACACTTTGCTAATTCTTACTTCTGGAAGCAGTGGGCTGCAGTGAGCACCCAGTTTTTGTGGATCAGGGTCCCACCACACACATGGAGATAGTGCTTGCTTCCTCGAGGACGAACCTATAGCATGTGACAGATTGCAAAAGTCCGACGTTACAGTCTTATTTAATCACATCTTAATGAATTTTAGATATCTCAAAAGTCACTCACCTGCAGTGAGACCTGCCATGGCCATGAGTGGGGTCTGGCTTCATTGCCTGATACAATGCGTTCTGTGGTGTGTGGTTTGAAGTAAGCCAGGCCACACTCCTTGGGCCAGTCTATAGGTATATATATAAAAAAACATTTCCTAATTTTAAGCAAACTGCATTTAGAGGGTGAGTACCAGAATGGCACATAGTGGATATAAAATAATATAGAAACTGTTGTATATGTATTTGTATTATCTTAAGATTGTATAATGTACAACTTCACAGCTCACCCAATTGAAGGATTTTGTGCTGCTGGAGGCGTCTGTGGGTGAAGGCATGAGTGTAAGCTGTCTCCAGTGTAAGACCCAGTAAAAACAGCCACACAAGTTGTAGCAAAAACCTCCTCTCTGCCATCATCCACAGTTAAATAAACAGTGGCATTGCTCTGGAGGTCCACCATTTATACCATACCAAGGGCAGAGGCCGCACATTGTGCTGGCTCCACCACTCTGTACCTGGACAAAAAGACTCTACAATACACCTCCACACTGGATTGTTCTGGTGAGGCAGAAGGGGCTTTTGTAGCTGCCTGAGAGTTCCATCAGCACTTTCAAAACCTGAAACTCCATCACTACAGGGCAAAACAACTTGCCCAGAATACTCTGCGCTTCCTCATGTTACAACATACCATTGGATCAGAAGATCTGGTGACTTCCAAATGATCACATAATGTTTATTCACAAAGCCGAATCAGGAACCTATAGTCACATGCCTAGTCTTCTTACATAGTTCCCCAAAAATGGTGTAGAACAAAGGTCCATATATGGTGCTACAACATTCAAGTTAAGAACAATCGTACTTTTGCAAATCTTTTGGGAAATTGGTTGAGATTATAATACACTGAATCCAACTGAATGATGACCATGATGGCCAGATGATGGCCAGTGATACAAATTGTTCTTAAACAAATGTTACAGTATATTGGTTTTGGTAATACAAATGTTGCCTGGGTTTTTGGTCAAGAGCATGATATTTAAGACTAAATCATCTCTAAATTTCTATAATTTATATTATAAAGTGCTCAATGTACAAGTCAGGGGCTGAGATCTAAAGACCGCTTTCTTTACCTTTGATAAAAAAAATAATCAAGTATTATTAAAAAAGGTCACTAGCAGTTTTTTCTGTGTATAAAAATACTGTTTATTGTGCTATACAGACACAATGCCACTTGACAAGTGATGTCACAGTCCTAATACATGTCCTATGAAATCATTACAGTGACAAAGTACAAAGTGTGTAAAATTCATATGTGACTTGTGTGAGATTTCTGTAGGGGATAAAACAAATGAAGAAAATGTCCGTGTGTGTCTGCTTAAAAAACGTTGATGTCATAAGCGTTTAGAGCAGTGGTTAAAGCATTGGATTACTGATGAGTTCAAATCCTGGCACAACCAAGCAGTCAATGTTGGGTCCTTGAACAAGACCCTTAACCCTCAACTGCTCACTTGCATTCTGTTTCAACTGTAAGTCGCTTTGAATAAAATTGACAGCCAAATGAAGTCAGTGTAAATGTGCAGACAAGAACTAGGGCTCTGTGCTGGTGATGTGACACTCACAGTGCTGTACAATCATTAACGATGGATTTAATAACAAGCTGCTAGCTGCTCCTCATGTGTTTTACCAGCATATGGCATAATATACAATGAAATAGATTTATTATTATTATTATTATTATTATTATTATTATTATTATTATTATAAGAAATAGAGAAATAACAGCAAAAGTACTCCCAGGGCTCTGTCATGTATATCCTGGAGGTCTGTGGTTATTATTTTATAATTATTTTTAAACAGTGTAATCTATAATGGTGAAAATCGTGATTAACTGCTATTGTTAAAGTTGTTATATTCTGTAGTCATAAGCCTAATTGACTGGTCAATTGAATTCACCAGTCCATCACAGGACACCATGCACACACACATTTACACACTCATTCACTCCTAGAGGCAAATAAACATAGCCAACCCATCTACCTGTATGTTTTTAGGGAGGTGGGAGATGGGAAACCCGTGTAGGAATGGGGAGAACGTGAAAATTTGTAACCTGAGCACAGGATCAAAACCAGGCTCCTGGAGCTGTAAGGCAGCAAAGCTAACCATGATGCTCATGAAACTAATTTATGTTTTAAAAAAAAATAAAAATAAAAACTATGGAAAGGTATCTGAATCCTTTAACATATGTAACTAGTTCAGGATGTTACTGACTATCTGTAAACACTGTCATATTCTGAGATAAATGATATTACAGATTAGTAATAGTCTTTGGATGGCGGGTTAACTAACACTGACACACTGAGTTGTTGTTGTGTTTACCCTAAACAGTGAAACATGACACAATAAGCACACCACAAATGAAGTGAGAAGAGTTGCTCCAGTACTGCCAATACCAGAGAATGTGCCTGATCATCCAAACACGCAAAATGTCAGTGAAAGGACAATGGAAATTTCCAGAGCATTTTACCAGAACAATATTCACCATGTTTAACAGGATCCTCATCTGCTTTCCCTGTCTAATGTTTCATGCAGAAACAAACATGCTGTATCAACATGTAAAAGACAACCACATCCGCTACATATAGTACATGAGTACACAGTGATTTGACCAGATTCCTTGAATCTTTGAATTATATTGTGTACTGTAGAAGGTGAAATGTCCAAAATCCTACCGATTTGTATTTGGGGAATGTTCTCAAAGTTTTGGATTATTCGCTGACACATCTGTTGGCAGATTGGTAAGCCTCGACCCATTCTTGCTCTTGAAGGACTATGCTTTTTTTTGGAGGCTCCTTATATACTATGATTAGATGATTGCCTCACCTGTTTCACATCACCTTCTTATTATTTGTCACATAGCTATTTGTCCTAAATTACCCCTGTCCCACCTTTTCTGGAACGTGTTGCATGCATCAATTTCAAAATAAACGTTTACCTTCAAAAAACTATGCAGTTGATTAGATAAAACACCAAATACTTTGTCTTTATATGTTCTTTGTTTTAATACAAGTCAAAGTACATTTACAAATCACTACTATTTGTTTGTTTTTATAAGCATTTTCCATACTGTCCCAACTTTTTCGGAATTGGGGTTGTATTTCATGTACTCTGAACAAAAGAAACAGCATTTAGGGTTCATTTTTTCACACAATTTATTGTTACACATATTCAGACAAAAGCTATTGTTAACACTTCCATTATATAGCATAAATTAGGTTTTTGTTAGTAGACCTTTTACATTACTCTATCTACTGACAGTGAATCACAATGCTGTGGTCTAAAGAAAGGTATGATTTGCTTTGGCAAAAGATGAAAGCTGTGAGTGCACTCTGAGATTTGACCAGACTTGGCAAAATACACATACACAATACAATATGCACAAATGCATTCTCATCCATGAACTGCTATAACTTTTCACCACACAATTTATCGAACCATAATTGATTCAACAATTAAGGCTTCAGTTTACATTTCCCTTGAATCTAGATATTGACTAGAAAAATACACAGTAAGAAGACTGTGTACTGGACCAAGTTGAGGTTGGACGTTATGTACAATGTTCAATACAATACTGGCTAAATCAAGTTGGCCTGTCAGGTAGGTGTGTTTTCCAAAATTAAAAATCATAATGAAACTTTGAATAACTTCCTAGCGAGCTTAAACATTAATTATTAAGGAGGTGCATTATGGAGAAAAGAACTAAGGATCTCAGTAGACATGGTTTCCTGTATTTGTTTTTCTAAGAAATTAGGTCACATTCACTGTCCACTTTAATAGGAACACCTGTACACCTGCTCATTTATGCAGTTATCCAATAAGCCAATCATGTGACAGCAGCTCAGTGCATAAAATCATGCAGATACAGGTCAAGAGTTTCAGTTAATGTTCACATCAAACATCAGAATGGGGGGAAAATGTGATCTATTTGACTTTAATTGTGACATGGTTTTTGGTGCCAGATGGTCTGGATTGAATGTTTCAGAAACTGCTGAACTCCTGGGAATTTCACACACAACAGTCTCTAGAGTTTACACAGAATGGGGCGAAAAACAAAAAAACATTAAGTGAGCGACACTTCTGTGGGTAGAAATGCCTTGCTGATAAACCAGATTGACTTGAGCTGCCAGGAAGGATGTAGTAACTCAAAAAAGCACTCTTTACAACCATGGCGAGCAGAAAAGCATCTCAACATGCTCAACATCTCATCAAACCTTGAGGTGGATGGGCTACAACAGCAGACGATCACATCAGGTTCCACGCTTGCCAGCCAAAAACAGGAATCTGAGGCTATTATGGGCACAGACTCACCAAGCCTGTATCTACATTATGTTATGCATTGTGCTGCTGCCACATGATTGGCTTATTGGATAACAGCATAAATGAGCAGGTGTACAGGTTTTAATATTAAAGTGGACAGTGAGTGTAGAATGTCTTCATTACTTCAAAAACATAATAGTGTTTTTGTATTTTCAAACAGCATTAAAAAATTACCAAAATATCATCACCACCTTACATCTTATCAGTACGATCTTATTTTAGGTTTGAAATGAAGCATGTGCATAATTTAAATCTATACCTGCTAGCAGTTATAATGTAAAGCATAATATATATCATAATCTTATTTGTTCTGTCAAAACACAAATACTAAATTTAATCAATTAATCATAATCTGTACTTTACAATAAGGTCTTGATTGTGGACTTGTAATTGTAAATCTGAAAATGCCCTTTACTAAAGGCATGTAGGATATATACAACAATACCAAGAGCAATTTGAGAGTTTGTGATATAGCCATTTGCTATATGAAGTTACCAATTTTTTCCCCAAATACATTTACCAGGTCTAGATTTGACTCAGGTACAATGTACATGTGTCTATGTTATTTTCAAGTATTGCCTTAAAGTTTTTTCCTGAGTATAGAAGTCCAGAATGTTGCCTCTTCAAATTTTCTCAGAGAATTGATTAGTTCTCTGCTTTAAGAATAGTAACTGATTAATAAGTTGGGACTTTAAGGGATGAACAAACACATACCCTGTCAGGTGCTTGGACTTCATCTACTATATTAATTCAAAAAGTGCTTAAGAGGTAAAGAAGGCAGTTTACATGCTTATAAGCTTACAATTTCATTAATCTCCCCAGTCTTCTACAGCAGTGGAACGTGAGCAGCATGCTGGACCACACAGCAATCGTACCATACTTTCACTCTTCCTCTGTCGATTGTTTTGTTGCATTGAGGCACCATTATTCTCTGCAGTTGTTTTTTTCTGGGCAGCAGCAGCTGCTGTTTCTTTGATCTGAAGCTCTAGATGACGCTGGATGGCCAGGCCAAGCTCTTCTGGGTCTACGGCTGCGCCATAGACCTCCCATGTCATTCCCTCCGCATCCCACTCCACCTCCTTTACTGAGATCCTGGTCTCTACATCCTCTCCATCTAGATGTGTGTTTGAACCTGGACGAGATGTCATACTGATCTCAGGGAAAGCATTGGAGAGAGGAGCAATTAGGGAATCTTTTGACATGGTTTGCACACCAACATCTCTGGAGTCCTTTAGAGGTGTCATGGTGCAGGCATCTCTTACTGTCCGATGGCCAAACCCAGACTGTCTATTTTGGTCTAGTCTGAAGTTAGAAATGTTCTTCCCACATGTTTCAGATCCATCACAGTGACCCACAGTCCGATTGTTTAGTCCCGTCTCACTGACAGAGGACACCAGAGGTGGGAAACCATGCCAAGGTGAATGAAGTAGTGACCTTTCAGGTAAACAAGAACTTCCTGCACAGGCTGGTAGAGGTAATAAATGTCCAGGACAGGGCACAACATAAGTGTTTTTGAAGGAGCCAGCATTCAGTGCATTATTAACACATGCAGACCTGCATGCTGGTAAATGGTGGCTCTCACCTTTAAAGGGACTCTGTGTACAAAGGCAATCATCCATCCCTGGATGTGCAAGGCTATGTGCATTCTTAAGGCAGAGTCTGGTGCCTAGAGCAGGAGACAACATCCCATAAACCATTTTATTATGGGCTTTCAGGTTTTCCTCTGCATGGCATTGGCAACAAGACTCCCTGCTCCCTAAACAGCCCATTCTTAAATCCCTGTACATGGATGGGGAATATGGTGCACACCTTTCGGCAGTGTATACCTGCTGTGAGTCCTCAGTGATGCTAAAGGGCCGTGTGGCTCTTCTACACCAGATAACAGTCTCTGGAGTGGTATTAACACCACCTCTAGCTATACTACGTTCCTCAAGCTCCAAAGAAGAAGGCATGCCAGTGACAGATCCTCCTCGGCTGGCAGGGCTCTGAAGGTAGCCTGCATTGCTGACACTTTTGTGGAGATGTTGCCGGCACCAGGCTAGCTCCATTCGCTGAGTAGGACCACTGGCCATGTCTGACGAACTCTTTGATAAAGAGATATTTGTGTGCTCACGATCAACCTCCATCTCTGCTTGGGCAAAACCAAGATGGTTGCTAGAAGGGTAGAGTCCAGATTCAGAGTGTTTTTCCTGTGTCATATTGAAAAACCTATTGGAAAGAAAGGTTTGTTATAACTTGTTACTTGTAGCAATACCAGTTCATTCATTCATCTTCAGAGAGCCAACACTGGGCACAAAGTGTGAGAATGCACCCTAGATGGGGTGCCAGTCCATCACAGGGGACCAGCAATGTCAGCTGATAAAAAAACTAATACTTTTCTTAATTACCAGCGATTAAAGATACCAGCAATGACACTCGGACTGCTTTCCCTAAGTAAAATGGGAGTTAGTGGAGCATTAAAGAAAATCAAACATAGGCCACAATTTAAAAATTAAACACACACATACTATACATGTAAGAGAACATTTGTTCAATCAAGGTGTGTTTATGGAACTGTATGTCCTTTGGTTTTTAGAATAAATATAGAAACAAAATTATGTAAAGTTAGATGTGCACTTACTAATTGATCAGATTACATTGGTTAGGCTAAGAACAAGCTAATCTTTAGGACTAGGCACAACATGTGTACTTCTTTTACACACAAACACACACGTGGACAGATTCTGTAGACTGACAGTGAGAGTGGGTAGATCAGGATTGAAGGAATTGAAACCAAGTTCAGATATTATGTAGATTAGCTGTGTTTATATCACAGTTCAGTCTCTTGATCACAACTGTGAGTGCACAAACACACACACAAACACAGACACACACACCAGTATCTTGTTTCACTGGTCACATCACCAGTGCAATCTTAAGCACTATGAGTCTGGTGACATTCTTATGAATACCTTCTTATTGACACATGTCACAAGGGTACATCGCTTGTTCATTCATTTGTTTGTTTTCCTTCCCATTTTCCAGGTGGGAGTTGCAGTGGCAACAGGATGAGAAGAGCTTTCTATACCCAATCACTTATTCAAGCTCCTGGGATCCCCAGACGTTTCCAAGCAGACTATGAGCTGTAATCTCTCTAGCAGGTCCTGGGTCTGCCACGGGACTTGCTGGAGATTTGGACTGCTCACAAATATCTGTTCCTAAATAACTGTGTATAAAACATGGTAAACACTTAATGCTGTAATGCACTATAACACAGATCCTGGTATAGTATGTGTACCACAGGTTATAATGCATTAGAACAAAAAACACTTGATCTTTCTCAAATTGTACTCAGTGGCAGTGTTCACAAAGAAAATTTATGAAGTGAAATCACGTTTAACTGCTGATTCCAAAACAAGTACGGTATCTCACAAAAGTGAGTACACCCCTCACATTTTTGTAAATATTTGATTATATCTTTTAATGTGACAACACTGAAGAAATGACACTTTGCTACAATGTAAAGTAGTGAGTGTACAGCTTGTGTAACAGTGTAAATTTGCTGTCCCCTCAAAATAACTCAACACACAGCCATTAATGTCTAAACCGCTGGCAACAAAAGTGAGTACACCCCTAAGTGAAAATGTCCAAATTGGGCCCAATTAGCCATTTTCCCTCCCTGGTGTCATGTGACTTGTTAGTGTTACAAGGTCTCAGGTGTGAATGGGGAGCAGGTGTGTTAAATTTGGTGTCATCGCTCTCACACTCCCTCATACTGGTTACTGGAAGTTCAACATGGCACCTCATGGCAAAGAACTCTCTGAGGATCTGAATAAAAGAATTGTTGCTCTACATAAAGATGGCCTGGGTGAGGGGTCAGCCTGTCAGTGCTCAGACCATACGCCGCACACTGCATCAAATTGGTCTGCATGGATGTCATCCCAGAAGGAAGCCTCTTCTAAGGATGATGCACAAGAAAACCTGCAAACAGTTTGCTGAAGACCAGCAGACTAAGGACATGGATTACTGGAACCATGTCCTGTGGTCTGATGAGACCAAGATAAACTTATTTGGTTCAGATGGTGTTGAGCGTGTGTGGTGGCAACAAGGTTAGGAGTACAAAGACAAGTGTGTCTTGCCTATAGTCAAGCATGGTGGTGGGAGTGTCATGGTCTGAGGCTGCATGAGTGCTACCGGCACTGGGGAGCTACAGTTCATTGAGGGAACCATGAATGCCAACATGTACTGTGACATACTGAAGCAGAGCTTGATCAGTATGCAGTATTCCAGCATGATAACAACCCAAAACACACCTCCAAGACGACCACTGCCTTGCTAAAGAAGCTGAGGGTGAAGGTGATGGACTGGCCAAGCATGTCTCCAGACCAAAACCCTATTGAGCATCTGTGGGGCATCCTCAAACGGAAGGTGGAGGAGCACAAGGTCACTAACATCCACCAGCTCTGTGATGTAGCCATGGAGGAGTGGAAGAGGACTCCAGTGGCAACCTGTGAAGCTTTGGTGAACTCCATGCCCAAGAGGGTTAAGGCAGTGCTGGGAAATAATAGTGGCCACACAAAATATTACACTTTGGGCCCAATTTGGACATTTTCACTTAGGGGTGTACTCACTTTTGTTGCCAGCGGTTTAGACATTAATGGCTGTGTGTTGAGTTATTTTGAGGGGACAGCAAATTTACACTGTTACACGAGCTGTACACTCACTGCTTTACATTGTAGCAAAGTGTTATTTCTTTAGTGTTGTCACATTAAAAGATATAATCAAATATTTACAAAAATGTGAGGGGTGTACTCACTTTTGTGAGATACTGTATCATACACTGAAATTAAATTAGAATTCACATTAAAAATATGCTTTATAACTAACTTCACTTAAAGCCTGTAATGTCTTGGCACAATACTCCAAAATAAAAAAAAATAAAAAATATTTGATTCATACTTATATAAAAGACAAAGTTGAGTATAATTACTGCAATGTGTAAATTATATAATGCATTATAATGGGCAGTACACGTACTACAAGGACGAGTACCAGACCTGTGTTATACGGCATTACAACATTAGCGTGTGTGTGTGTGTGTGTGTGTGTGTGTGTGTGTGTGTGTGTGTGTGTGTGTGCATATATGTATATTGTTCTAAATGCTGGATTCATGAGAAGTGTGAATTACTATGACTTTCCTGGTTGAACAGTTTATTGGCATCATAAATCACAAAATTAATTCAATTCTGAGCCAAAAGTTTATCACTCGTTATAAACACATGAACTTCTCTAAATCAATATGTGTGTATTCATAAACATTATTTGCTGCTGTTTAATCAGGTAGAACTTAAACAGGAGACGACTCAACTTGTGGAGTCATGAGATTATTTTGTAAACACAAATGCTACCAACATGACTGAACACACTTTCTCCATCCAAGGTCCTTATGGAAAGATGTAACAGTTGTCCTTCAGCTAGATCTAAAAATATAATGTTAAATGTTTTATATCAACTCACCACATACCTGCATCATAAAACACATCCTCTGACTGACCTCTAAACCATAAACCTGTCTTCTTAGTCACAGTCTGAACACATAGACTCAAAACACACACATTAGACTAGACTTACAAATCACAAAAAGAAAAAAAGAAAGGTTTCTTCTCCTCACCTTTATTCTTTCCTTCTCCTTTGCATACACTCCTTATTTCCCTTTACCTTCTGTCAAGTCACCCTACAGTCTGTATTTCCAGCTGGTAGCGAAACCCTTGCACAGGTAAATCCACATCCACTCTCCTGTCTCACACACATACACACTTCACATATACACACCTCCCACATTCTGTGGTCCAACTGTCTGGAAAGCTTTCACCTCAGTCTCTCTTTCCCCTCCTCCTTCGTTCCTCTTCTTCTCCTGCGTGCTCTTGAAGAAGTGTACGAAATGTAGTACGAGTGAGTGTACTGTTGGATTTTCTGCCTGTGAGAGACAAATCCTCGGTGGAGGGAGGAGGACTTGAGGTGGGGATGAGAGGGCGGTGTTCAGGGTGAGGATGGGGGTGGGAGGTCACACTAGAGAGGGTGGAGGTGTCACAGGAAAACACTAGTTTAAGGACAGATGTCAAAGCAAATCAGTCAGCCCCCTGTCTCGTCTACAACCACTGTCTTTCAGCTCACTGTCTTTTCTTCCTTCCTTACTAAATCCAATAGAAAGAAGCACAGACAGTTGGGTAATAGTGCAATGCCTTGTTCATGTGCTACAACCTTCTTTTTTCCCTTTAATCCTTTCTTTATTTTTGCTTTTTCTCTGTCCCTTTCCCACATACCATGCACACACATGCACAGTTGCTGTCTCTTACTCATCCAGTTTCAGCCAATCTCTCTTCTCGTTGCTATAGAAACAGCCATGCTCAATGGGAGCCCAATGAATTTTCATTATGACATTTTTAAGGTTGCCGTGGGAACAATGAAAACAGCACCTCAGAAAACAGGTTTTGAAAATAGAATGGTGCCTGTCACGAAAACATTATGCTCCACATCATTAATGCCAGAGTGCAAGTATCCTCATGTGCCCAGAGAAGATGAATACCATAAAGCCCTAAATGTGCTTTTTAGGCATTTACACTGCATGTTTAAGATATTTTTATTTTCCATATCATCAGTCTAATATTGCTACCTTTTTTGGGGAAAAAAACTATTTAACTCTATTTAAAAGCGCCATTTATATGTCTTCCACAAGTCCAAAGATATGTATTGTAGGCTGATTGGCATTTCCAAATTGTCTGTTGTGTCAGATTGTGCCCTACAATGGGTTGGGACCCCGTGCCTCGTGTTCCCAGGGATAGGCTCCAGGCTCCCCCGACCCTGTGTAGGAAAAATGGATGGATGGATAGATGGATGGATCAAACTCTTTATCCTTCAGTCTTATTACTTCAGCTGAAGCCTGTGTTTCGATGATTAACATGGATCCTCAGTTTTTCCACAATAACTTTTGGAGTCCATATTAGCTCGATTGCACATGGTCATTAAAGCAAACTGAGGACATCCAAAATATACAAAAGAAATTCTGTCAGTCAGTCAGTCCCTCTCTATCAGGTCCAGAGACCTCTGGAAAGAGACCTCTATAGGACCACTTTTTAGGCACTGTGTAAACATACTGGTCACCTCATTAGACACACCTTCCTTGTTAATCCAAAGTGTAGGTGCACAGTTACAGACTATGGCTCCACAGTGCATGTCAATGGCCAACATTCTGATGTCAGATTCTGACCACAGGACTGCTTTTAGCAGGAGTTTTGGTGGATGGAGATGGACTCTCAACTCAGCAGTGACAATGAGGTGGTTATAAACCCCAGCAACATTCCTGCACTTAATGAGTACCAGTGAGACACACACTATCATAGCACTATCACTGCTGTGGTGAAAAAGAGAGTGATCACCCAAGTAGTGAGAAGAGGTGGGTTGTGCATAGTAACAGATGGACTGCTGTCAGTAAACAAAGTGCACACACATGGTAGATTTACAGGAAATGTAGGTATAAGGCAGCTGACTATAAGGCAGTGAAAAATAAACAATACAGTAATTTGTTTCTTACCAGTTTTTTATCAAACGCACTGTGGGAAAAACTGACAAATGCACTGATTAAAATCCTGATAAGTGTTCTACCAGTATCCCCATATGCCAGAGTTGATCATTAACCTTCCATGAATGTAACCGACTGGCTCGAGCAAGATATTATAGAAGCAGTAACAATGTTGGTCTGCATGTAATAATTAAACCCTGTACAGGAATAATGGTGTCACTGAGGCATCTTAATGCTATAGTCATTGTATAACATGCCAGTTTTGATATATTACACAATAATACAAATTAATTAGGGTCTAACTGAAAAGGTGGCATGTAAATTCTAACAAGTTTACATTGTGGTAAGATTGTATTAGAAAGTTTGTGCAAGTGTTGGAGTAGTTTTTATAAAATTAAGATAGTTGATATTTGAGGTTAGTATAAATAACAAGATGAATTGACTTGGTTTAGATTGTTCCTGATACATGGAAATCATTTTGTATCACTATTTTGTATGCATTTGAGTCCACAAACTCCAAAGACCTAACTGATTCTGAAATGTGTGGCATTAATGGTCACATGTTTTACCAAAACTTACTTTATGACCTGCTTTGCACAGAATCCTTTCTTTATACTGAGTTGAAGGACATGACAAAAAAAACAGTGTGGGTGAGAACACAGCAGATGACACTAATCTACATACAAAATTTTGAGTGCAAGATTAGATTAGAGTGTTCATAGACTGGCCAATTGTTTTATCTTGGTTGGTGTACAGAAAATGCCAGTTTTAGCTTGACTCAAGGCTGGTGTGTAATGTAGCCTCTGGATGTGTGTGTTGATTAACCAAGTAGAGCAGCTTCGGGAACACTGTGGGTGATTAGATTGATTTGTGGCCAGGCTCAGAGACAAGAGAGCTGCTGAAGAAATGCATGGAAGTAGCAGCAATATGGGACGATGCAACTCATAACCACACAGAGAGGGATAAAAACAAACTGGAAGTTGGTGTTGGCTTTGGCTATCCATGGCTGGTAAGTAAATATTTGGGAAAGGTTTTATCGCTAACAATATTTTTTTTATCTGCTTTTGCATTTTCTCTATAAATATATAAAAATTCACGTAGTTTCTAGCTACAAAAACACTACTACAAGAGTGAAATAATGGGGCTCACAATCAAAAAAGGGATAAGAACAACCTGCAATAAGGTATTGGCATTGGTCATTCATTACTGCTAAATAAGATAAAGACTTTATCTCTTATATGGGATCACAAATACAACAGGACAGTGTCTGTGAACCTGAACTATTAATGTTAATATGAGGCATTATTTTTTACTGACTTAAAATGAAACATTATTTTAATTCTACTTTGTCGATTTGTCGGATCTTTTATAAAAGCTTGCTAGGCATACCTGTGAGAGATTTGGTAGAAATTTGTGATTTATGTTCAATACTGAAGCGAAAGAAGGTGATTTCTGACATGTCTGTCAAACCCTAAATTTTAAAATGATCTCTGATTGGGTGGTGATAGAATATGATGATATAATTTTTTTACTGTACTGTTCTTATATTTACTTGTGATTGTCACAAACCCAATTGTGACCTTATATACTTCAGCAATCCTGTTTGGCTTTTATACCATTGTTTTTCATACTAAATATCTTTTGGGAGGGAAAAATCCAGCTTGGCTTTGTTTCTGATTTGGATAAGTCCATTTCTGTATGACTCCTTAGCTATATTTGATGCAACATGTTTTACTTTCATCATTAGGGATAACTTTACACATCAGTAGTTAGAGAATTACTCAGTATGGGTTAGAAACAAGCTTTAACATATTAAATGAGTAATATTCAGAAGTCTGTCTCTGAGTCACTGGTAGCCACTCCAGATATAATGAGTGTCTTACTAACACCATGTGTCTGGTAGTGCAACCTTCAAAGAAAAGCAACTGGGTGGTGTCACTGTGACAAAAATAAAGAGACACCACACTCAAAATCATGTTTCTGACAGTTTCTCCCTCAGTGCATGTATTGAGACGTCTGTTATACAGGGTTTCTGTCTTACCAAAGAAGCCAACAACGATAGCCCAGGCTATTCTCAGAGCAACCAACATCAGAGCACAATGTCAATTTGAAAAGTGGTGGACACTAATGATATCTGGTAATTTAAAGTATGGTCATTATTGTGCTCTGGTCTCATTCCCATATGGTACAGTTATGAAATCTTTAGAAGAAATTGTTATTGAGTTTTTGACCGTGTAAATTATGTCCAGAACTAAACATGGGGCAGCACTTTCAATACATTTCTGGTACATTTGGACCTCACTAATGCCAGGAAAGGGTCATTCTCGTTTCTAGAAATTTGGTCAATAGTCACTGTAGTAAGAAGGGCCCAGGTTAGTAGGCAGATACACTGGCTAAACTGGTCAGCTGTTCATTGCCTTGAGATGTCACATATTCCTATAAGTAGAGGCAGTGTCTGTCTCCCGCACTGGCAAGTACAATATGGGGGAAGAGAGTAATTAACAGAAATCCCAGAGCCATATCATCCTGCAGGTCTTGCCTGGTTTCCCACTGAAGCTAAACAGGGCTGAGTCTGGCCAGTATCTGGATGGGAGACCTCCTGGGGAAGGTTGCTGCTGGAAGTGGTATTAGGTAGGGCAGCAGGGTGTGTTCACCCTGTGGTCTGTCTGGGGCCTAATACCCCAGTATAGTGACGGGACACTATACTCTGAAAACTGCACGGTCTTTTGGATGAGATGTTCTTGACTCTCTGTGCTCATAAAAAAATCCCACTTCTCATAAAATGTTCTGGCAAAATTCCCCCATTGGCCCTTACCTTTCATGGCCCCCTAATAATCTCCATCCCTGAATTGGCTACATCACTCTCCTCTCCACTCCACAAATAGCTGGTGTGTGGTGGGTGTTCTGGCATCCAGGTGGATGCGACACACTGATGGTGGTTGAGGAGACCCCCCCCCCCCCCCCATACAAAGTAAAGCACTTTGAGTGCCTAGAAAAGTGCTATACAAATCTAAGGAATTATTAATTAACACACCAATACTAATAATAAGTATTGTTAGTAATAGTATAATGATAATAAAAAATAATACTAGTAATAGTAAGCATCGGGCTTCTAAATTATAAACCCCATTACACCCAAAGGGACACTGGAAATAAAGCAACAATATTCATCTTCTGTGCCATCAGATCCCATGGTAGCATTGGCCACTGGTCTAGCTGCTGTACTTCTCTTTCTTTTACTGATTGGCCTGACAGCATATCTCTTATGGAAGAAGAGACAGGACCAGAGACGGGACACACAACTGATCAGCACTAACCCATTTATTCTGCCATGCACACCTGTGTTCCAAACATCACAAGGTAGCAGCTATGGGTGTGTATCTGATCTTACTTTAAACCATCCCAATCACAGTTACGCAGGGAGATGAAAAGTAAAATAAAATATGCCTTAAATTAGAGTGAAGATTTAACTCTGCTCCCATGCATCATAGCTTGGGTGAAGTTCCCTTCTTTCTGCCTCCGAGTTTCAAGAGTTCATCCCATTCAGCAGTGCCTGAAGGGAGGGAGGAAGAGGAGCAATGGGAACAGCACCCACATCTGCATACCCAGCGTGGCTCTCTAACAATAGGCAGTAGGTCATTCTGAGACCTGTGAAGAACAACATGAGAATGATGTTAATCACTTTATTGTTGGATTTCTCTCTATTCTCATTTCTTTATCTCTCTGACTGTATGTTACTTGAGGCTGGTTCCCTCTGGGCAGCCTGAGGCCAGACCTGTACCAGCTTCCCGAAGAGCCAAGTGAGTGGGCACAGCCCAGTGGGTCCACTGTACGCCTGTGTTTTGCTGTGCAGTATCAGCAGGAACAAGAGCAGCTGGTGGTCTCCCTGCTCCAAGCTGCCAACCTGCCGGCCCAATGCCAAAGCAATGCCACACTGGTCAAACTACAGCTCTTGCCATCTGAAGACCGACACCTTCGTCAGGCCAAGGCCCGGTCCAAAGGCATCCAACCACAATTCAATGACACCTTTGTGTTTCAGGTATACCAGGAGATGAGTATACTGTGTCTTGAGTTGCTTTAAAGGAATACTCCAGAGTTTTTTATTTAATTAATCTCTATCCATTGCATTTGAAGCACATGGGCACATGAAGCACATGAAGCACATGAATACATAGCAATATAAGACAAATTTAAAACTACAACTGTTATAAAACAAATGTGTTAGGATGGGACAGATATGAATGAATGCTTTATCAAACTGGTGTGTGAATTGATTCATCCAGCTATTCAACACTGAAGCAACTGAGTAAATGTTTTGTAGTAACTGTGATTAGGTGGAAAACTGAAGCACTTCTGTGTTTACTTTGAGCTATATTGACTTCTTTGTTAATGCATAACTACAAATTCTTCTTTAGTTCTTCTTGCTTTTTTTTTTTTTTTTTTTTTTAACTTAGGGAGATTAGACTGACGAACACTATGAACAAAATGTGTCTTATTTACTCCTGGAGCAATTGTCCATAGACTTATACTGAATGAAATCCATAACAAGAATAGATTTTTCGTTCTTTTCTTAGTACAGAGAAATATGTTGAAATTATTGTCTGTATAGGATAGGTAGGAATAGGTAGGAAAACAATGGAATATCAATAACAATTTTAGATATCTATTAGTCATTAGTGTTATATTAAAGGTCATGACAGCAAGATGTATGATTCCCCATGTTAATCAAGGAAATCAAAATCCCAAGGAAACCTTGTGAGACGTAACAGTGCAATATTATTGCCACCATCTAACTACAATAAAATGTTAAACTGGCATGTGATTATGATTAGCTCAGGACTCAGCATTAACTTATGAATCATTTGGAAGTCATATCTATATAATGTCTACTTTTACAAATGTTTAATGATTTATATCTATACAGTCATGTGAAAAAATAAGTACACCCCACGGAAATTGTTGCATTTTTTGTCATACTTGGACAAGCAAACATTTGATTACCTATATTATATTAATGAAGTTGATATACTTGAACAAAACCACAAGGAAAATGAGCTTTTTCAATCATTTATATATAACTGAATTAATGATTGAATATTTGAAGGTGTGATAAATGAAGGGGTGTACTGATCTTTTTTTAGGTCAATTTAAATTGTGAAAATTTAAATTGTAAATTTTATAAAATGTCAATTTTATGAGTCATTTGATAGTGTATCAACTTTATTAATAGGCACTGTTTCAAAAAGGATCAAATGTTTGCTTGTCCAAATATATATATTATATATACACACACATAATATATAGCCGATGTGTAAAGAGAAACTGTTTAATTGTACTGTATATTAAGGTGTCTAATAACAATGTGGACCAGTTCACTCTGCGCATGAGTTTGTACAGTGTGGACAGACTGAAGAAGCACCACCTGGTGGGCCATGTTCTGTTCCCTCTCAGACACTCTGAACTGCGAGAGGCGGCGGGCAAAATCCTGTGGAGAGACCTTGAGACTGAGAGTGATCTGGTAGATAAGAGCCAATGTTTACATGCAATATTTGTCTTTCCTTCTTATCTTATTTAAGATTTGGGCTGCTAAATTGTGTAGATTGAAGTTTTTGTGCCATACTGTTCTATGTTAATATGCAGCCCCTTTCAAAACACGGCAATATCCAAGTGTCTCTGAACTACAGCCAGTCTCTACAGCGCCTCACTGTGGTTGTGCTTAGAGCCCAAGGACTTCAATGTCCCAGCAATGCTGGTGAGATGCAGTAGTCAGTTATTCAATAGAACTTACATTTAGAACAATATCATCATATACATTTCATTCTTTGTGCAAATGTTTCACCAGTAAATGGCTTGGACAGATGTCTCTGTCCAGGTTTCTCTGCAGATACACACTCAGGTAGTGAAAACAAAGCGGACACCAGTAACCAGAGGCAGTAATCCAACTTTTAATGAGAAGCTGACATTCAGGCTTCTCCCTCTGCAGCTAGATGCAGCCTGTCTGAGCCTGGAAGTTCAGCAGTTACCGCCTGAAGAGCCTGCTGAAGTGCCAAGCACCAGGACCAAGGCACCAAGTAAGTCATGATGTCACTCAATGCTTGGTTGTGGCACTGTTCTTCCTCTAACTATGCTGAATTTGTTTCTAGTCAACTGGTGAAAACATAATTTGACAAGACTTATATTATTGCAGCCGACTCATACATTTTGGGCCCTATTTAACAGTTAAATTAATATAATTAAATGAATGTCACACCAATTAAATGAATGTAAATAAGATAAGATAATGATAAGATAATACTTTATTAAACCCCAGATGGAGAAATTAGGGATGTTATTATAAGTATTATATACCATAAAGTACAGAGCCTGTGTTTTAATCAAGTCAATCTCTTTCATTTCAACCTCCCCACAGTATCACTTGGACTCGTGGTCATTGGGCCGTTTATGTATGCCAGAGGTAGGGAGCTGGAGCATTGGAATGAGATGATCAGTAAATCACAGGAGCTGGTCAAGCAGTGGCATGGACTGGGAGCAGCTAACAATACTCATAGACCAACCTGAACAACACCACACCCTGAAGTTCTCTTCAGGAAAAAGGACAACATTCTCTTAAAATATTTCATATATTTAACCTTAAATATTTCACAGCGGTCATAAACAAATGGTAAGAGAATTGTAATAATAAGAGAAGTAAAAGCTGACAAGTTGGAAAAGCTACAGCAGAAGTGACTTGAGAAACATACTTGCATGTCAGTTCTGAAATGTTATACATAACACATAAGAAAGGTCATACTTAACAAAATTATGAAATGTCATTCTTAACACATAAAAAAGCTATATTTCTGATTATTATTTATACATTTTCAGATATGTGTTCAAAACCACAAAGGTTACACAATGGTAGAATGGGGGGGGGGGGGGGCGACTGCATTTTATTTCTGTAATCATTTGACATATTGATGAAATAGAAGTGAATTTGCCTGTAACCTCTGGCCATATTATGATGAAGAAAACCAATTACGATTTTTGTCCAGTTTTTTTTTCAGTCACGCTTCAGAATTTGCATTAAATAATGAACAAAAGGCTCTGAAAGCAGTGCATTCACACAATACAGTTAGTTTTTAAATACACGAATACTTTTTGTAAATACAAAAAAGTGAATTTGGTTAAGCGTCTGTCTGCAGTTGATCCTGTAGTGTAAGTCCTCTTAGATACAGACAGACTGATGCAAAAAACAGATTGCGCCTCAATCACTTCTTATGCTTAGTGCAATCAAAAAAACAAAACAAAAAAAACAAACAAACAAACACCTTAAGGTGTCAGGATACCTCAACATGCAACAAAATGAGCAGTGAACAGTCTGTCAACTCTCGACTTTGCATATATTATATACTAAGTACTATATATAAGCATATCGTTTTTCCCTACTTACATAGGGAGACCTAATGGTATAGTTTTTGATTTCAGTGAAAGTTAGCTGATGCCGTTTTGAAACTAGTCAAATTCATACAAATACATGGTTACCTAGGTTAAATGCTTTCTGAATTGACAGGAAACATGACTGACAAGCAGATAGAGGTGTCTCCTTATCCTGGTTGTTTGGATGCTGGTGGTCAACATCTTTTTCTCTCTATTTTTCCTCCATCATCTGTTTCACCAAATATTCTTGCTTAAAGTCAGCAACAGTTTTAAGTTTTTCAACGTTTGATACATTTTTTCCTCAAATAAACACTTGAGCTAATATTTTTCCTCAAACTTATACCTGAGATGTGATCTATCCTTACAAGAAAGTGTGAAACACTGCAGTCTTCAGACGACTCCTGTTCTTCGGAATGTTCCTGACAGAGTACTTTATAAACTTGTAGAGCTTGGGGAAAAAGCCCAAGCATGTGAAACTTAGCAGACGCCATCCAGTCTGTCGTCTGTTGTGTTCCTTCCACAAGAGAGTGGAGCATTTCTGAACCACTTCCACTCTTACTGAGTACTGCCCCTGAGACCACTGGTTTAACTGGACCACAGTCGCTGTTGACACAAAGCCAAATGAGTGCTGCAAGGTGCCATGGAACACATGCACTTCCTCATCAAAATGGCCTCTCCTCTCCCAAACAAGTGTAGAGCCATCCTCTTCACCCATATCAGCCAGATTACACAGAGCCAACAGACAGGAACTCAGCAAGGCCTCATTCTCACAATACTGCAGCAGCACAGACACCAGTCTGGGGACAGCTCCCAGTCTCAGCAGCCTATTCTGCTGCAGATCTGCACAGTAATCAAACACCAGTCAAGGACCAGGGCCTGTCTGCTCAAGAACTACAATGTAGTGGTCAAAATAATTATGAGGTTGATAATAATAATAAAAAAATTTGGGCTCATATTGCATTGATAAAATACAGGAGTACTCAATCATTTTGCACCAAGGGACACATATGAATTTTTTTATTGCCTCCCTTTTTTCGCAGTTTCAAGTGAACTATTTAAACATTAATATTATTAAGCAAATATGTGCCATTGGGTTTATTTAGTGGAGCTTTCCACCAAAAGTACCCAAACCAGTTCCATTATGTTACAATATTTAAAACATTACTGTTAACATATAAACAACACTTTTCCTAGTTTTATTCAAACTAAAACAGGTGTTAACATTATTGATGTGTGTTTTAAGTTTAACTTTATTGATCTTAGGTAATTATTCAGTTCTATCTTCCTAATGCATATTATTCAGTAACTTATTAATTATTTAGCAATTACAGTGAAACTAAACAGGAAAAGAATCTAGTTATAGCAGGGAGAAGTATAAGTACAGAAATTGTGAGACTGTGTTGTTGTTACTGGCATAATTTGAAACTTATTTGATTCACTCAATCAGTCGTATACGCTTATGACAACAAAATAATTGAAAACAGCTAAAACAATAGTAGTTTAAGCAAGTTATAAAATGGCATATTCCAAGGCTTACTTTAGTGCCTTAATGAAGTACATTTCATGCAACAGGAAATGCTTGAATGAGCTTGAAGAAGTAAAATAGCATTGATATCTATAACCCATCAACAGTGTCTAAAATTTGTGGTAAGAAAAGACTTTCGCTTCTCTCAAATTAAAATGAAAGAGACTTTATATTTGTAGTGAAGAACACTGTTCAGATCAACAAGTTCACTCACTGCTGTCACAGCAGATTCTCCCCATGGCTCGGCTAGCATGCAGCAGTAGCTCCTGGTTTTCACTGAGCAACAGAGTCATAAGAGCAGATACAATTCCAGTCTCAAAACAGCTGTCTCTGAAGGGAGCTGAGAGAGTACACCACAGAATAAAAAAGTATTAGTACCCAGCAAGGAACTAAAGGAATAATCTAGTGGGTCCCCCCAACCTAATCCAAACCTATCCATCACATCCGCAGCATATCACAGACAATCATTTTGAAATGAAAAAGAAAAAGTTTAAATTCACATATAACAGAAATCTAAGGGCATTGTAAAGGTATCAATCAAATGTTATACAAAACACAGAGTTTTGTAGGATTTTTGTAAATTGTATAGAATTGGAACAGCAATAGAATTGGAACAGCAAGGCCAAATTGGCCAATTCTTCTGTTTTTGCTATACACTGCAGAAGCTTGGGTTTGAGATCAAAAGCTGAATATGAGACGACACATCAGAATTTCAGCTTTCATTTCCTGATATTTTCACATAGATGTAAATTTTAGTGGAAGACCACCCAATTTTTAGGTGAGCAAAAGTATTTGAACAGATTGTTTTAATGTAAATTAAAGTAAATGACACTTAATATTTGGTTGCATATCCTTTGCTTGCAATAACTTCAGCATGCTGGTGACTCATTGACATCACCAAACTGTTACATTCTTCTTTTGTGATGTTTTTCTAGGTTTGTACCGCAGCTTCTTTCAGTTGTTGTTTGTTTGTTTGTTTGGGGGGCGGGGGGTGTATCTTCATTCAGTCTCCTCTTTAGGAGATGAACTGCTGCTCAATTGGGTTAAAGTCTGGTGATTGACTTGGCCAGTAAAAACCTTCCACTTTTTCCCCTGATGAAGTCTTTTGTTGTGTTGGCAGTGTACATTGTCTTGCGCATGATGAAATAGCTCCCAATTAGATTGAATACATTTCTCAGTAATTTGGCAGACAAAATGTTTCTGTAGACTTCTGAATTAATTCTGCTATTACCATCATGAGTTACATCATCAATAAAGATTAGTGAGCCTGTTCCAGAAGCAACCATGAAAGCCCAAGCAATGACACTACCTCCACCATGCTTGACCGATGAGCTTGTATGTTTTGGATCATGGGCAGATCCCTTCTTTCTCTACACTTTTGCCTTTCCATCACTTTGGTAGAGGTTCATCTTGGTTCCAGAACTTTTGTCAATCATCTCTGTATTTCTTTATGAGTTCTAATCTGGTTTTCTGACTCTTACTGCTGATGAGTGGTTTGCATCTTGTGGCATGGTCTCTATATTTCTGCTCTCAAAGTTGTCTTCAAATGGTGGATTGTGATACCTTCACCCCTGCCCTGTGGAGGTTGTTGGTGATGTCACTGACTGCTGTTTTGGGTTTTTCTTCACAGCCCTCACAATGTTTCTGTCATCAACTGCTGTTGTTTTCTTTGGCCAAACGGTTCAATGTCTTTTTTGTCAGTACACCAATGGTTTCTTTCTTTTTCATAACATTCCAAATTGTTGTATTGGGTATGCCCAATGCTCTGATAGATTTTCGGATCAATTTTCCCATAGACCACTCTTTAGGTTTCTACTTTTAACAACAAATGCAGTCTACACAGGCAAAACCCAGTGCTCAAAACCAAGAGTAGACATTCAGAGCCATTATTTGTTTAAACAGTCAATCTAACAGGGCACACCTGAGCAACATCTGTGAGTCACCTGTTCCAATAATTTTGATCATGAAAGATGCCATATTCTAAGTTGTTTAACGCATCTATATTTAAATATCAGGAACTGGAAACTGAAATTCTGATCTATAGTCTCATATTCATCTTTTGATCTCAAACCCACATATCTTCAGTGTACAGAAAAAAAACAAAAAATTAGCCTTGCCATTCCAATACTGTCGGAGTAGACTGTATATTTATAAATAAGCGTGATATCTGTATAATGTGTATTAAATGAGGGGACTACTTCTTTTTTTTTTTACAGGAAAGAATGAGTGGTTGTGTAATACCAAAAGAAACATGTAAAGACATTGTTACCCCAGTTTCAGCATGATTACCCCTGGCTTCCACAGAACTTCCAGGAGAGCGTGTGTAACTGGATTTACTTGCTCCAGTGTTCAAAAGTGGAATAAAACTGATTAAGAACTCCTTTAGTATGACTCACCTCTGTCTCTTAATTTGCGTTATATTGTGTTATTTGTTACACACTTATTGATGGAATTCATCAACAGCCCTTAAACTTCCATTACAAGTGGGTTGCTAGCAAACATTGCCTTTGCTATGGTTACCAAACATATACAACATATTCAGTAGATAGAAATTATGTTGAAATTCATCAAGCAAGAATGGAAGAATTAGTAATGATGGACAGTCTGTAGTGCAAATCGCTTCAACGCTGTGAGAACATTTTTTAATAACCATAACTATGCAGTCTGCTAGTGACTCATTTGTTCAGATGGAAAGGGGAGGTTCATACTATTACCTGGGAGCCAGTACAGAGACGAATATTGATCCATGTCTTCTTTGTATTTTGAGAAATGATGGGTCAAACCATGCTAGAGGTTTGACTGGAACGTACAGCAGAGCATTCCCTTTGGGCTTCTATCATGGCATGATTTTAGCAGGGCAGGAGTATGACAATCAACTGCAGTAAATAATATAATCGGCTAATTTCCCTGCAGTTTATACAACATTTCTTGTTACACCTACTGTATCACATTCCAAATATGCACATGTCTGAAGCACTGGTTCTATGCTCACCCTCCCTGGAGAGCTCAGCCACCAGTCTGGCTGTGAGTATAGTGAGGGTGCTTTTTCTCCTCAAGGCCTGAGCCAGGACCGGCAGAATGCCACCCTCTACCACCTGCTCAGCTATGCTGCTCTCTGACAGGGAAGAGTGCACATACACGCACATGCACACACACACACACACACACACACACACACACACACACACACACACACACACACATGCACGCACATGCACATGCACACTGTTATTGAGTAAAACTCCATGGATTATCATGACCAACAGATTTCATTAGGTTTTCTACACCAACACAAATGAACAAGTTTAGTCATAAACTATGTACCTTTAAAACATATCAAACCTGTCAAACTATTCACACTTAACCTGAACAAACAGGGGAAATTAATGACATGGCTGGATCATGTTTACACAGGTGCTGTCGTCGCCAACAGCTGGCCATCTGGTCGTTTGAGTGCTAATCAGTCTTGTCACTCAATGCCTTGAGCAGATACAATGCAGATTAAAGTGTCTCTTTGCTTTCCACATATGTCATAACTCCACTTTTAGCCTCTTGCACAGCCATTATACACCCAGTATGGTTCAGAGGATATGTAAATAACAACGTTCACATTTCAGCAATATGTCCTTCGGAAATGCAGCAAATAAGTATTTACATTCCCCCTCCATGTTTGAAGTTAACAAGCCATGAAAGACATTATATATATATATATATATGGGTCACCCACTCTTTACTGCTGCAGTCAGCAGTGTTTCTATGTGAGGTTCAAGTTCCTCCACAACCAGCTCTGTGGTCACACTGATAGCACTCAAAGCAATACTGATTGAATCTGGAGGAAAGAAACCGACAAAATCAGGCAAAAAATATACTCAGAAATATTAACATGCACCAAGTTAAATAGGGCAATTTATATGACTCAACTATATACTGAATCAAATACGTCATAATCTGTAAGTGGAAACATAGGTCTCTGACACCTTTATATGATATAAATATGAAACATTAAGCCATTAGTAGTGCAAATTCTATCTAATTTCTTTTTATGTTTGTACATCCTGCAGATTGTTAACAATTATTTTACTCACCCATGCTGTGCTGGGAAGAGGGCATCTAACAGTTCTCCTGTCCATGTGTGTATAACAGAGTCTCAGCATGGGCCCTGGTCTGTGCTACACACAACATTCAGGCATTCTGATCTCAGACCTTATTCTCAGTCTTCTCATTAACAAGAAGTAGTTCTCCTGGTCACAGTACATCCTGATTAACAAATTTATCCTGGAATAAGCTAGTCCTGCCACCCTGTTTTCCTGTGTATGAGCTGTTCTGTTTTTTTTCCATGTGGTTTCTTTTCTCAATCCCTCCTCACCCCCTGCTGTAATACACTCCAAATCCTAAATCTCCTTAAAGCTTCTTGCCTGATAAGTAGTCACTATGTTACTACAATGCAATACACAGTGAATGGTCAGAAAACAAGTTCATCTTTAAATTTGCAAGTTTAAAATACTCTGTAATGTTGTGCAGACTCATTTGCATATAAACACACGTAAACAATGAACAGCCATAACATTAAATCCACTGACAGGTGACATAAATAACATCTCGTTACAGTGGCACCTGCCAAGGGGAGGGATATATTAGGCGGAAAGTGAACAGTCAGTTCTTGAAGTTGATGTGTTTGAAGCAGGAAAAATGGGTAAGTGTAAGGATCTGAGTGACTTTGACAAGGGCCAAACTGTGATGGCTAGACAGTCAGAGCATCTCCAAACCTGTAGGTCTTGTGTGGTGTTCCCAGTATGCACTGGTTAGTACCTACCAAAAGTGATTCATGGAAGGACAACCAGTGAACAGGCAACAGGGTCCTGGGTGCCCAAGGCTCACTGATGTGTGTGGGGAGCAAAGGCTAGCCAGTCTGGTCCAATCCCATGCTGGCTATATTAGGAAGGTGTCAGAACACACATTGCATCGCAGCTTGCTGCGTATGAGGCTGTGTAGCTTCAGACTGGTCAGAGTGCCCATACTGACCCCTGTTCACCACCGAAAGCACCTACAATGGGCAAGTTAGCATCAGAACTGGACCATGAAGCAATGGAAGAAGGTGGCCCAGTCTGATGGATCTTTGTCTTTTACATCATGTGGATGGCCAGGAACGTGTGAGTCGCTGACCTGGGGAAGTGATGGCATCAGGAGGCACTATGGGAAGAAGGCAAGCCAGCAGAGGAAGTGTGATGCTCTGGGCAATGTTCTGCTGGGAAACCTTGGGCCATGGCATTCTTGTGGCTGTTACATTGACGCGTACTAAGTACACCCTTCATGGAATGGTATTCCCTAATGGTAGTGGCCCAGCATAATGCTCCCTGCCACACTGCAAAAGTTTTCCAGGAATGGTTTGTGGAACAAGACAAAGAGCTCAAGGTGTTGTGGGATGTGCTGGACAAACTAGTCCGATCAATGGAAGCCCCACCTTGCAAATTACAGGACTTAAAGGATCTGCTGTTAACGTCTTGGTGCCAGATACCACAGCACACCTTCAGAGTTATTGTGGAGTCCATGCCTCGAAGTGTCAGAACTGTTTTAGTGACACAAGGGGGACCAACACAATATTAGGAAGGTGGTTTTTAATGTTATGGCTGATTAGTCAGAGAGAGAGCGCGAGAGAGAAACTTTTTTTGACTTTTAAAACGCCTTTAATGTATCAGTGTGGTATATTTACATATTTATATTTTTTTCAAAGGGAACCCATCAGACACCCGACACCCTCCACCCAGGAACCCCAAACTCCTTCAGTCTTACTGTAAATCCATTATAGTCATAGATCGGTATAAAAGTCCACAGCCCTGTTTATAGTAAGGCTTTTCTTGCGGCTGATGTCCATTTTCTCAGTCTGAACCATCTCCGTGATGACAGCACGTTCAGGTTTTCTTTTTTTGTTGCATGTTGTGCAGATTTGATGATATTTTTTTGTCCGTGAAGTAGTTTGTCAGCGATATGTTCAGTTTTCCTTCAGTCAGTTCTAAAAACCAGTTTAACTGTTCTGTGGTGTAAAGTTGTTCAGGTTTTTCTAAAAAGTTAAAAGTATTTAGCTGATCTGGGTTGACCTCTACCTCCTCCATGTCTGTGAGCGGTTCCTCTCCTGTAGCTCCTGCGCTGCACTCTGGGTCCTGGTTCTTCTGCATCACAACACTGTGCTGTGGCTGTCTGAACGATCCCACCACCTTGTCCATCTTCTCTCTCGTTGTTTTCAGCTCCGCTTTATTTTTCTCAGTAGTGTTGCTCAGTGCCTGTGGGTTCTTCTGTTGTATGGAGTTGTTTTCATCCTCAGTGTGGACATGAGGGCCGGGGTCACTGCTGGCTCTGATGCCCATAACGGTATAAGGGGTTTACAATTAAATCTTTCTTCGGTGTTGGTTTAGAGTTAGCATCGGCAAGGGTGTCAGTGCTATCACTGGGTGCTGTGTTTGTTTCAGTGTTGTTGTGTTCCTCACTGACCTCTTTCAGCTCTGACTCGACTGTGGCTGGCTCTCATCTGCCCCAGGCTCCTGTTCTCCGGTGTTCTCCCGCTGACTGTCTACGCGCTACTGCTGTACCCCGGCCGTGTCGCCCCCGGAGCTCCCCGGCTGCACAGCTCTGCGTGGGCCGTTTATGCCCGATTTCCCCACACCAAAAACATCTCAGGCATTCGGTGGTGGCAAAGACGGTGTAGCTGCTGTCGCCGTCGTTGCACTTGAAATTTACCTCCAGTTGTCCTCGCGGTTGTTTATAAACATGTAAACTTGTCTGCGGAAAGACAGGACGTGTTTCACTGCAGAGTTCTTAGCCGTCATGGTGCTGGCGAACTTTCCGAAGCGGGCCAGCTCGTTTTTGATGAATGGGGGCACGTTGGAAATTACGACACGCGTTGTAGGGGCAGATAGAGGAGTAACGTGTATCATGACACCTTTTAGCCATATTCCTCTTTCAATTAGCGTGTTAACAAACCATTCCTTTTTTTTTTATTTAGGAGAACCACCACCGCTTTGTTCATTCGGGAGGCAGAGTATATGTTCTCACACCCGACCTGCTCTCCCACCGCTAGCAGAACCTCCTTCACCTGTTCTCCATTCTCCGGCACACCCCTGACGCCATGGCGGAGAAACAGCGTCTCCCCGCCGGCGTCAGGGGCCATGGCGTCCCGCTCCCTCTCACCCGCTCTCAACTTTTACTGGTAACTCACATAACTTAAACGGTCAGTAATTATATAATAGAAAAGCAAAAAGACAAACTCGCAGAAAACTTTGGCAAGATGCCAAACTGCTCTCGAGCGCTCTGTACGCCACGCTCGTTTGTCCACTGCGCACGCGCAGAGAGAGAGCGCGCGCGCGCGCGCGCGCGAGAGAGAGAGAGAGAGAGAGAGAGAGAGAGAGATTGATTATGTCTGGAATGCAGTGAGAGTCAAAACAAATATAGCTATCCAAAGTGAATCAAATAAAGCAGCAGAGTTAACTGAATTAATCTAAAATCCATGATAGAGACTACAAGATGCTATTAAATATGAAGGCAGCGAAATAAATCTACTAAAGATTTATTACACACATATAAGCAGTCTAAAGTACTTTCTAAATACAAGCTGCAGGTGATCACTAATTCCTAAAATATACATGTACAATGAAAAAGGATACGCAATACCCCTCTTCAATTCAAAGTTAAGGTAATATTCCAAATAAAATGTTTTGTGATGATGACAATAGAAGGGTGAATACATTACATCTCATATATCAATGACTTTTCAGACATTTTTTTTTTATTCATCTGAACCACACTCTGCACTTCACAAAACATCAGTTTGATTTCTTTCAAGGTTATAGAGCCTCCTTGTGTGTTTGTTCTTCATTAAAATAAAAAACAGGAATCTAACAAATAATGCTTGAAAAAAAAAAAGCTGATTTCTTATTAAAACATCTTGGATGATATAAACCACTCACCCTTCCTAATGAAACCTTTTAGACACCCAAAAGAAATACAGAACATTTAGACGAAGGCATTTAAACAAAATCTAAAAACATCAAAGTTAAAATGTGCTTTAATTCAACACTCAGCATGCACACAGTGCTGTCAGCGTCCATCAGTCTCAACACTATGATAAACCTGTGCTTGTGGCACTGAGACCACTCGATATCGTCTCATATCCTACAGACACCAGAGTCAATACACTGCTCTCTATGTCTGTAGACTGTGGAACCTGTGGGTCAACAGTGTCCAATCGAATCTGTTTGTCTTTCTTCCTGCTTCTTTTTGCCTTCTCCTTGGGTTTGCCATCCTCCATGGTAGTCTTGGGTTTGCGCGTGCGTTTTCGGATCCTTCTGACAGGTGGCTCAGGTTTGGGATCCGTGTTCCCTGAGAGGATGCGAATCTGCCGGTCAATGACAGTATCAATAATGTCAAGGGCAACATCCATCATGCCATTACCGAGGCCATGTGTGACATTGGAGAACAGGCGGCTGTTAATGGGGTCTTTGAAAACTTTTCGCATCTCTTCCAGATAATTCCTGAGAGACAAAACCAACAAATAATTTATTTCTCCAACAATTTTATTTACCAAAGGCAATATCACCAAGACATAGCCCAGTAACTTATCAAAACCATTTTCAGGATCAAAGCATCTACATTTAAAACTAGTATATCCTGATTTCTGTAAAAAAAATAAAAAAATAAAAAAAATAAAAAATAATAATCCTATAAATATAGGACAAAAAAAATCCGTTAGCTGCACACATTGTAGTATACAAAAATTTACCTTGTCTCAATTATTTTTGACCAGTGCTGAACCTGGTTTGTCTCTGGCAGTAACTGTTTTGCCATATTTTCATAATCCACATACTGTAAGGAAAAGTCCTTCATGTCTTTACATAGTGCTGCTGTGTCACCTGTATAAAAAAAAATATATAAAAAGTTTCAAAATGAACACAAGGCAATGATAAGATATATTGTAGTAAGTTATTAATTATTTAGTATATTATGTATGTGCATTATGCATTTAGTGTACCTTAACTATAAATTACATAGTTGATGTTAACTGTGTCAATCAGTAAACATGTTATTGATCTAAATAAAGCCATTTTAAAATCAGAGTTTCCTTCATTGTTGTAATAGGTGAACCTCACCCTCAGTGAGTTTGGAGAAAGTACTAGATACTGCCGTGTTGGTGCTTGGTGACAGGCCAAAGACATTCAGCGATTCCAGGAGGGTTTTTTTACTGGCTGGACCCCGACTCACTCTAGTATAGGCAGCCAGAGATCTGAGGGACATTTTCTCAGGTGGTTCCAGCCTCCGTTTTACTTCCTCATAATGGATTTCGTACTTTCTGGCTTTTGAGCTCTTCATGTTAGGATCCAGCAGAGAAGCGACCTCTGCAAAGGGGACCTGCAGTGATGATCTGGCACTGTCCTGAGACACTGCGACACTCTCGCTTTGTGATGAGCCTTGTGGAACATGAACTTGTGATGGCGCATGGCTTTGAGACTGCACATGACTCTGTGATTGTCCATGACTTTGAGACTGCATGTGACTCTGTGATTGTACATGACTTTGAGACTGCATGTGACTCTGTGATTGGCCATGGCTTTGAGACTGCATGTGGCTCTGTGATTGTACATGACTTTGAGACTGCATGTGACTCTGTGATTGGCCATGGCTTTGAGATTGGCCCCGTCCTTGACCATGGCCATGCATTGAAGCCTGTACTTGTGATGCTATCTGAACTGTATGTGGTACACTTTGACAGGTAACATCTTGTGGCAGGACATGTTGCGTAATGATCTGCGCAATGTTGGGGGCCTGTGGCGGAGTCTGATACATTGTTATGATAGGATTCCCAACGGTCACATGGACCACCTCACTGTTTGGGGGAACAGAGGCCATGTGCATTCCAGAAGATGGATCCATTTTGCAAAGTCTCTTCTGAAACAGAGTTTTGCTTAGTTTCAACAAAATAGTTTTAATTATTTCTTGTCTCTTCTTGCAAAATTACAGTAACTAGAACAGTCATTTGGAGGGCTTTTGCTGCAATGTGATATCAAAACAGTGTCTGGTTCCCCCATAAAACACTAGAAATAAGAAAGAAAAAAAAACCCGTTAGTTTTACCACATTCTCACATCTTTATAACTCACTTTCACTTATTTCAAAATAACTAACTACAGTACAGTGTTAACCGCAAGAGCAAATGACTACCGTCACTGCACGCGCGTACGTGAACTTTGGAGAAGGCGCGTGCGATTACAAAAATTCTTCCTTCAGCAGCGTCGTCTGTGCGCCGAATCAATTTTGGAGTCGACTCTTGATTCGCCTAGACTCAGAGAATCAGTTCTTTAGGGGAGCGACTCCCAGGTCTACATATAATTAGGCTTGAGGGCTTTCGGTAACTAGGGAAATGCTGAAACCCGACCTGTCTATTAAACCAGTTCCCTTAGAGGAAATACAGTAGCTAGACTGCTACATATGACAGCCTGCTAAACAAACCCTGATTTTTTTTTCCAAGTACAAAAATAGCTCACTCAGCAATGCAAGGCCACAGGGGCACATTTTAAAGAGACGGATAGTCCACTTGTTTTTATGAACACTGCCCGAGCAGGCCAAAGCCTCTTGCAGGGAAGGGGGGGGGTCATGTTGAAATGTAATGTAGCCGGGTTTCCTATCAACCACACAATCCCGCATTACTTATGATTTACACCGCTAGGCTTGAATCGGATGAAAGTTACCGACGGTATTCTTACTCACCGCGCTACTGTTATAGTCCTATTTAAACGGTACTGATCCTGGAACAGTCCATGGCGAACCGACCGAAGGCCTCCTTCTTCCTCGATGCTGTTTCGGCGGGTTGCAAATCAGCAGACGGACCACTGTCGCCATAGCTGTTTGATCTCGAGTGCTCATTGGTCGATGTTACTGTCAATCAAGGGCCACTCGTACGTTGTGTTGTTGAGTCCAATGTCAATCATTGCGTTATTATAAAATGGGCGGAACATCCGGAGCTTTGCCTGGTCCGACAACAAAGACAGAGGAGCGATTTAGTGGTTTTAGCTTCATCAAATTCTTATGAATTGTATTGAATCCGTATTATTTAGCTTTACACCTCGCTAAATAATTATTGATTTAAGGTTATATTTTAATTACGATTATATTCTAAACATTAAAGCTCAATGGTAAACCAAAAACCCTATCTTGTATATCCGTTTGTCTGATTGAACGTTAATGTTATTTATGTATAAATTTTGCCGGGTGTGAATAGACTAAACTGTCCGATCAAAATATGCAGTGCTTCTGTATGTAAATCAGGAACATTCCGATCCTTTGTATTCACCCCAAAGTTGTTTTTTTTTTTTTAATTATTTATACAACCCGCTAGATGGCGCCCTGTGACTGCATCTCTCTCTCTCTCTCTCTCTCTCTCTCTCTCTCTCTCTCTCTCTCTCTCTCTCTCCCCCTGAACGACAGCAGGGTCAGGTGTAGATTTGCTAGAAAAGCATAAATGAACACTACTTCAGCAGTCTGGAAACGCACTGTGTTTGGCAGACTGATAAACAGGTCAGTGAGTCCACTGCAATTCTCTTTCAGCCAAGAAATACTTTTGCATGTCTGGAAATGCTGGAAAAACATGCAATTTAAGGGGAAAATCTTTTTTGTTGTTGTTGTTAAAAAAGCATGGATAATCCTTCATTCCTCTCCAGTGACCGATCAGACAGTAGTGCTGGCTGCCAGGCAAATCACAGGTTTATATTAATGCACTGGTTCTAATATCTTATCATTTCCATAGTAACAGCTCATTCACAGGGACTTGTACAACAGACACTACACATAACCTAACACTAATAATAAACAAATTAAATTTTTTAAAACAAATAAATATATATGTAATCTTTGAGAAGGTTAAGCTTGGACACAGTTTATTCATTTATGGAGGAACATTTCTGGAGTCTCCTGTGGCAGCACTTTGCAGCCCTGAGGTAAAGCTGTCCCTGTTCTGTTTTATGTTTTTTTGTTTGTTTGTTTGTTTGTTTGTTTTTTGTTTTTATAGCTGCTGTAATGTAAGTGATAACAAGAACTTGTTTTATGGATGTTCACATTATCAACATTAAATATAACCATAAACAGTTAAAAAGTATTAATAAATAAAAACATATATTTGGTAAATTGCTGTAGTATAAAAGGAATAAAAGACTTCTGGATGTGCTGTTATAGGAAAGTAATCAGCTTTAGGGTGGTAACATCACACCACCCTGTCTCTGGCAATTTTCCTCTAACACAGTGGTCTCCAAACCTCTTCCTTCAGATCTACCTTCCTGCAGGTTTCATCTCCAATCAAAATCAAACCTGTTTTAGTTGATAAACAACTTCTTAAGGCAATGATTAGATGGTCAGCGGGGCATGATTATGGTTGGAGCTAAAGTCTTCAGGAAGGTTGGTCTCCAGGAACAGAGTTGGTAACTACTGCTCTAACAGCACATGCTGATGTGTTTTATTCTTTAAATATCACTTAATATCATAATGATCAGATCACAAATATCAAAAGAAAGGTAAGGAAACAGTGTGAAAAAACTGAGATTTTTTTTTCCAACATTTGCTCACAATATTTATTAACATTTAGAAATCTGGTCCTGGTAAGTAAAGCATGTACAGTCAATTGTTGTTTCCAGTTTGAACCTTAAAAATATGTTTCGTTGTCATGGTTATTTGCTTATATGTATGTTGGCTAAAAAGAACTATAATAATATTTTCAGTTTGTTGAAAGAGAAACCATAAAGTGTTTTGTGAAATATAGATAATCTTTTCACAACTGTGTTTAGGAAAAGGTCTAAACCTTGTCATGACAGTTGGAAATTAGCAAGTTAATCACCCTGTATTAATGAATTCTGATGCTTTAAATGTATAAATGCTATTATTTCCCCCCTGATATTTTCATCATTTAAGCACTATGAACCTCTTCTCTATATTGGACATCATGATTGGTTAAGGACATTAATGCAGTGGTAATCACATGGGTGGTGAGATTAAAAACAGAAAAAAATCCATGAAGCCTCCTGTGTTTTCCACAGCCCACCCCACTTGAAACACTATCACACAACAACATTCAGAGCCCCTGTGGCTGCTGATGATAAATGATCTGCCTCTCAACTGCCTCCACATTCGGAACAGATAAGGATAATGAAAGCTATGGCACAAACTTCACACTTAGGAGTTTGTAGATTTTAAAGGATTCTGATTTAAAAAGAAACATTCACTCACATTTTAACATTTTTACAAGAAGAGTTTATGTATTTTAAAAAAGCATGTCAATGTTCAAAAAGCATGTTAACCCTTTACTACATGGTGTTACCATATGGCAAAAATTAATTTATCTCCAATTTTTTGACAGGCAGTAATAGAAAACTACTATTTTCCTATGTAATTGGGAAAAGTGGGTTTAACTTTGACATTAAAAAGTGCCATCTCAAGCATTTGGTGTTATTTTTTTACTATTATGCTATACTATTTGACTGTATATACTATATAATTTACTTTCCACTAATGCACATTGTTGCCATATGGCAACAATTTACCAACTTACCCCTCTAAAAAAATGTCACATTTTTTAAGTATATTTTTTTCTTGAACTAATTCAAGTAATAAAAATCCATAAAAAACCATATTTTGATATAAAAGTAACAATTCATGCAGTAGAGGGTTAATACTTCTGTGAATGTTAATTTCAATGGAGGTCAATTTGGATATGGTTTTTGAAAGTCCTGCTATAATTATCTATATCATTTATAATCCATTAGACAACATATGTGAGAATGAGTGTTTAATGTATTTATGTAATGTATGTATTTAATGTATATATGTCTCTCTGGCTTTGTCTGTTTAAGCCTATATGCCTATAAGTCTAAGTTGTGTTCAGTCAACACTGATGAAGATTGATAATGCTATAATTGAGGTAAAGCATTAGAGAACAATGATACCTTGTCATAAACATGTGTAGGTCCTGGGAGATTCTTCATGACTCTATATTAGGAATTAGCTTCGGTTGGAATTAGTTTCAACAGAAGGAGTTAATAGGATTGGGAACTGGTTCCTTTCTGGCCTGGGACTTCATATGAGTGATAAAAACATCACTCATATATGTACACGTGTACATGTTAGTGTGAACCTGCATGTTTGAGTGCATAGAAAAGCTTTGATCTTGTGAACAAGGACTAAGAATATTAACTGTATTACCCACTGGTCTTAAGCGATTCACTGAGATTTTCAGTGACTAAATACAGTTTCCTGCTGCTTCGTTTAAAACCTTTCGACATGTTTTAACATTTAGCTTCCTAAACTCCTGCCGGGTATTTTTTTGTTATTGTCACGACTGTACCGGCAGCACAAAGACTGTTGTGTCTGTAAGGTCCTTAAATTTGCAATGAGAGTTGGAGGGGCTGCCAGCAATTTAACCATTGTGTTGCCATGACAACAGCAGTATCTGTAGAAAATGTAGAAGATTCTGTCTCCTCCATTAAAGGCAATGTTTATCGAGGGAGCAGATTACTGGCAATGATGAGTGTATAATGCAGTATATTAAAGAAGAGGTCAAATGTGTGGGGGGATGAATGCATGATCTGAGAGTGGAATATATGCATGGTGGTGTGGGAGCACTGTTTCAATCGGCCAGTGTGAATGCCACTAGCAGAAAGGTCACCTATGGGCTTCCAGCTGTTGTTTGTACTATTATATGCCAGCATGCTATGTCAGTTATTTGTGAATAGCACTAACTGAAAGATAGTGTAAAATTTTGCAAAATGCTTTTGTATAATTACTAGAGGATTTGAAAAATCTAAATTGGATTCTGCCCTGTGAAAGTTGCCTGAAGAGAATAACAGCACTGAGTCTCTAACAAGATTGGAGATATTTGTAGAGCATTCATAACATTTTAATTTCTTTTAATATTTATATAGATTTTTATAGTATACAGTATTTAGCTTTGTGCATGTGAACTTCCCTCTGACTGGTCATTGATTTTGTGTCTCTTTGCCTATTTCTGTGTTGATTTGAAGGTATGTTTCACTTATCATCTTGTTGAAAGCAGTTGATTTTGAAATTTGAAGCAACTAAATTCTACAATTATGACATTTGGGCTCCTTTCTTTACTATCCTCCTCACTGTGCAGGGAGACTATGTGCTCATGGGTCCAAATATAATGCTATTTTTGTGCTTATGTATTTTTTATATCCATATCTTGATGTATCCAGGTTAACAAATATTTAACTCTCTTGGGTTGAAAGCTCTTTGCTTTTCCATAGTAATGGATGACAAAGGTATTTTGCATGTGTGGAACCTCATATTTATACTCTAGGAAACAGGACATTAAAAACAACAGTGTGTTTTTTATATCTAGACACACAGTTGTTGTCTTGGGGGCATGGTGGCTCCAAAATTCCTCCAAGTGCATAGCAACTACTCATCCAGCAAGTCACAAAAGAGCCAAGGACAACATCAAAGGACCTACAGGCCTCTCTTGGATCAATAGAGGTTACTGTTCATGACTCCGCTATCAGAAAAACACTTGGCAAAAATGACATCCATGGAAGAGGTGAGGTGAAAACCACTCCTAATTCGTCAAACTCATCTGAATTTTGCCAAAACACACCTTGATGATCTTAAACCTTATGTTCTGTGGATTAAGTGGAACTGTTTGGAAGACAGGTCCTGTTAAATCTGGCGTAAAGCAAACACTGAATTCCACAAAAAAAACATCATACCTACGGTCAAGCGTGGTGGTGAAAGTGTGATGGTGTGGGGATGCTTTGCTGCTTCAGGGTCTGGGCAACTTGCAGTAATTGAGGGAAACATGAATTCTGCTCTCTACCAGAAAATCCTAAAGGAGAATGTCTGGTCTTCAGTTTGTAAGTTGAAACTCAAGCACAACTGGATTATGCAGTAAGACAATGATCCAAAGCAGAGGAGTAAATCCTAGTCGTAGAAGTAAGTGAAAGACTGATCTCCAGTTATTGTTTGGTTGCAATTATTGCTGCTAAAGGTGTCACAACCAGATTTTAAGTTTAAGGGGGCAGTTAGTTTTTCACATTGGTGATAGGTATTGGATAATTTTTTTTGCATCAGTAAAATAAATAAATAAATAAAAACTGTATTGTGTGTTTACTCAGCTTGCCTTTTTTTATGTTGTATTTTATTTGAAAATCTAAAACTATTTGCAGTAGTCTGAGATATACACAAAAACAGAAGAAATTACTTTCTCACAGCACTGTATTCTTTTGCTTTATGGGAGTACACTGGAAGTTCTGAAGTGAACAAATGTTGAAAATAAATTAATTTTATAATCTTCAGAGGAAAGTAAGCTGGATTATTAATTGCCATGAACAAGGATCCTTTGAGGTGATTAAGCTTTACTTAGAATAGTTTTCATTAGAATAGTTGCAAATGCAAATAATACACCATTAAACAGACCACAAAAAAAAGCTTTATTATTTTGTTCAAATTTACACTCTTACAAAGGGTTTGTCAAGTTTTTAGCTTCTCTCTAATAGGGAAACACTCTGTGGGCTTTTATATAGAACTTTTTTGAGTTCCTTCAAAGGGACAATTTATTGTACTTTTTCAGGGTTATGGATTTAACCTTTTTTCAATATTTTAATTTGGTGTAATCATAGGACTGTGTGTTTTCCTCCGTAGGATTATAAGTCTGTGGTATAACCAACCAATATAATTAGACCAAAAAAAAAAAAAAAGGAGTAACAAAATTTCCTGGAACACATTTTCAGGGTTCTTCAGGTTTTCTCCCTGCAGAAGCCTTTAACGTCCTTCAAGAAACCTTGTTTCAAAGGTCCTATGAAGGTCTTATGGGGTCATTTATTGAAACATCCATCTTCTCCAGGTTCACGTTCTTGGCTGATGAGATTAAATTCTCCTCTAATATTTCCCTGTACATCGCTCCATTCATGATTTATTTTATGATGTGTAATGCCGCAGTACTGTTTGCAGAGAAGCAGCCCCACATCATGATGCTCCTACGTCCGGACTTAATTTTAGATATGGTGCTCCTGGGATCATATGCATAACTCTTCTTTGTCCAAACATGACTAGCTGAATTATTGCCAAAGGATTTGATTGTGATGCAGTTCATTGCTTATTGTTATTGTGTATATCTGTTGTTCCTGCTGCTTTTAGGTTGTCCTGCAACTCTTTTGAGTGTCTGCTGGCTCTTACCTCTCACCTTACCTGGCACACCTGACAGGGTGACTATTAGTTGTGGTTCCATAAACTACATATTATCAAACAAACTGTCCCTTATAACCCGAGTAATCATGATTGCTACTTGTGTAAAATCTTCCTAAGCAATGTCAATGTCTAATGACACCAGATTCATAGGTGTCCTAATTCCTTTTCCCTGTTTTGTTCCTTTAATTTTGTTTTTTAAACATATCTTTGTTTATGCCTATGAGTATTTGTAAATTTGAAGTGGATATATGTACTGGTAGTATATTAAATAGCAAAAATATGAATATCTATTTCCTACACCATTTCTTAAAGCTACAATTAATATGCACTACCTTCAACAGTTCTATAAGATATCCTTTGGGTTATTAGCTCACTGAAAGGAACCGTTACAGAAACCCAAAGGGCCTTTGGAATAAAGCAACAGCTGCAGAATCCTTAAAGCTTGTGAATGTAGTATGTAGTGTGTATTACCTTTAGACCTAATAGGCTCTGTTTTTCTTACTGTGAATGGAAAGATACAAGGTAAACACATGTGGGTAGATATGTTAAATGCTTTAAATGTAAAACTCTAGTGAAAGTTTTCTTTCTTCATTATGCCACAAATATGTCGCTCAGAGGGCTATAATAAATTACACAACTCTATGTAAATTGGTCAATTTTGTTGCGTACACACAATATGACTGAAATGCAGTGGTGTATCAAAGGCAGGACAAGAGCACATTATTACATACACTTAGTGGCCATTTTAATAGGAACATCTGAACCCCTGCTCATTCATGCTATTTTCCCAATCATATGGCAGCACCACAATGCATAGCGTCATGCATATACAGATAAAGAGCTTCAGTTAATGTTCACATCAAACATCAGAATGAGGGTAAATGTGACATTAACCATGGCATGGTTTATGGTGCCACATGGTCGGTTTGAGTGTTTCAGAAACTGCTGATCTCTTGGGATCATTTACACACACACCAGTCTGACAGAAAGGCTACTGTAACTCAAATAATTACTCTTTATGACTCTGGTAAGGAAAATATATCTCAAACTGCACAACACATCAAATTGTGAGGTGGACAGACTACAACAGATTCCACTCCTGTCTGACAACAGCAGGAATCTGAGGCTACAGTGGGCGCATGCGCACCGACAACTGGATTAAAAAAAAACGTCACCTGGTTTTTCCCCAAAATTCATCTGTCCAGTTTAGGTGAACCCACACCCACTGTAAGGCTAAAAGATTACTGTTTTTAACTGACATTTGGAGTCCAATGTGATTTCATTTAATTCAGTTGACCTTAGTTACTAGGCCTCTGTGTAAACTGTATTCTGTAGGAGTAAAAGACCTATCAGAGGCGTGATTTGGGATTAGACTTTTATTTAGAGTTAAAAGTGAGGAAAAATACAATTCTATCAATCATATAGCTCAGCCTTGTTGGTTTATTAATCGTGTTCATTGCCTAACAGTGACACTGGTATACCAATAGCACTTAAACTGACTACAAATATTGAACAATCTTTATACATTTATGGGCTGTTTTAGTCGTGATCATGGAGATGTTATCGTATTTTTAAAAACATTAATTTATTTATGTATTTATTTATCTAATTAAAAACGAAAGCACGAGGGAGGCAGCCTCACCCAGATTTTTTTCTGGCTGCTGCGGGCGGTCACGCACACAGCGCGCTGTGCGTAATCTGGACATTCTGAGCGGTGTGTGTGTGTGTGTGTGTGTGTACATTACGCGTGACACTACACATCAGCGATCAGCCATCAGGCATTAACCTGCTGCAGGAGGGGGGTGAGAAGGAGCACAGAGGGTGTGTGTGTGTGTGTGGATGAGAAAGGAGGGATCCAGGAGTCCCTCTCTCCCCCCTGGAAAATTAACGGCTCTAAGCCGCGCCCACGAGCCGAGCCTCTCATAACGTTAGACGCAGAAGCTTGATCAGATCCACGCTGGCTCGGAGGTAAACCGAGCTTTCACTGCAGAAGTGTGCTGGAGAGCTGGACCATGCCTGCGCTTGGCGGTCAGAGATAGGGATGGAGTCGCGCCCGTGGGGGACCGTCGCCCTGATCAGCGCCTGCTGCTGCTGGCTGGCCGCGCTGGCTGAGGTAAGACTACACCTACAGCATCTCCTGCTCCGTAGGATGAACAGAAAACGGCATTTACACAACCTATAATTCAGACACTGACCGCTTTTTCATCTCTCTTGACGCATTGTGGCTGCACTTGGAACGAAAAGTGGATCTTTCATTCATCACACTGCAGCTTGTTACTGTATCCTGCTCTCATTGTTCAATAAAGCACCGGAATGGATTCAGGCGTCGCCGCCACCCCCTAGAACAGGAACAAGCGCTTTGGAGATAGGAAAAGTCGATTATATGACTCGGGGTTGTTTAGACAGCATGTGCACCAGCATCAGTGTTCCCTACATATTATTTCTGGTCATCAGAATTACGTTGGCTAAATGACTATAGAGTGCAGAGATTTAGTTGTCCTGTATTGTCCTATATTTAATGCATGTCCTCATGCAAAAATATCATGTAATAGCCTGAGGTTTGACTGCTTAAATACATTAGTTTTTGTTTCAATCTCAATTAGCTTAATAGGAATTTTCTATATGACACTGCAGGCTATGAAACCCTTGCAAAGATGACCCACATTCATATGGAGGCTAATGTTTTTAATGGGTGTGCTCAGGTATATTATGCTGCTATTGACAGAAAGACAGACAGAAGAGACAAAATAGACTGTATAGGCTACTATACTGGATTTTAATCACAAGAATTCTAGAGCATGCATATATTTGTTACCTAATTGATTGTAGGTAGAGGCTAAAATGTACAGGAAATGTCCATAATCGCAAATACATTTCTGCATATTCATGCACTACATATCACCGAGGTAAAATCTCAATCAACAAATGAAATCTCTGTATAATATGTAGTTCACTTCAGTTCCTAGACGACAAGGCATCTGTATCCAAACATCTGTTGTGGCGAAGAGATATTAATAAGTAATATACCTTCTGTGTAGTATTTTCTCAACATTGTGGTGATTCTACACTACTAACAAATGAATCTGGGGACCCCAGAGATGTTGCAATTCAGAGGATAGTCTTAATTATGCATCTTTACTATCTATTACTGTCAGTATTAAGAGTTTTGTCATTTATTTGATCAGAACAGAAAGCAATAATACTACAGCAGTGACATGTTTCATTTCATTTTAAAGGCTTTGTGCTTTCTGCCATTTTCAGAATTTTCATTCTTAATTTTCTAACGTTTTCTCATTGGTCTATTGTTTATATTCTTTGATTATATACTAAATATATCTATATAAGTATAACACTAAAGGATGCTGTAGAAGGTAAACTCTTACCACACCGCATGCTTTGGGTGACAATAAAATCAGAGTTACTGTGGTGTAAATTGCCACATCAGGAGCAGCCTGAGACACTGTTTTAATAAGAAGGTTTCTCCTTAGCTGTGTTTCCTTTGCTGTCAGGATGTACCACAGTTGGCATCGCCTGGTCTCAGCTGCTGCTTGAGTGGAAGATTGACAGATGCAATTATGGATTTAACTGACCGCAGTGTGTTGATATGAGCGCAAATATCACAGCTCATAACTGAGTCTTGTATCTGTATGTAACACAATTAGCTTGGTGGTACCTTGCTCAGTCCCTAGAGTACTTCAGCACTTGTAATTTAATCAAGTCATTCTCGTGTTTTGCTCTACAGACATGCAATCTAACGTGAAACTGCATGTTGGGTAAATTACTACGGAGTGGAGAGAATAAATACATTAAATTATGAAGAAGCCTTTGATTCTCTTTATATTAATGCAGTTGCTTGTAAAAAAACAGAATATCTAATGCGCTGTAGTGGACCTCTTAAATGTAGTGTATGTCTATGCCTTTGCTTCAGTTATAAACGAGGCCTCAGATAAGCCACATTATTGTCCAGCAAAAAATTAGACATTGAAGAGCGACCTTGTAAAGTGCCGCTCAAGGAAATTTCAAGAAATAATTTACGAACACCATGTCTTTGACCAAGGTCAGATTGGAGACCATGACTGAAACTAAGCCTTTAATTGCTTTTGTATTAGCTTTCTTATGTTCCACTGCCATTCAAATTCAGTGAAAATATCCTGCACAGATATTACAACCCGTGATAACTTTTATGTTCCATCTGTAACACTAAAAATTATTGAGTTGTCTGGCACAAATTTTTCAGATAAAAGTATTTTTTAAAAATTTCCACAAAACCAATATCACAAATATCAAAACTCAGGAAAGAAAATCATAAGAACTATGTATATGTGCCATCATTCCTTCAATTTCCTGCTTGAAATATCATGCTGGTTTTGTAGAAGTCATGTAGCCAGCATATGAGCTCAGTGTCACTGTTGAAGGAAACTAATGAAGCTAATCCTGCTAATCCTAAAGTGTGAGGTCAGGGCTGTGTGGATGTCTAGAACTTGACAGCTAAGCTCTTCAACTACTTCTATGGTGAGATTTCAAATCTCATGTGCAATTTGAGCCTACATCATTATTATATTTTGGGGGTATTTTAACTTGAATATCACATAAATGATGTGTATGCCGAAACTTTTTAGAGCACTCTGTCAATTTTATTTATGGACAAATGCGTCAGTGTCACCCATTTGTTATCTAATTCATCGCGGGTGTAAAGAGGGTTACTGAAAATTGAATGTGATGGTTAAATTTGATGATGGAGTTCAGACACAAAACGGATTGTGTACTGTGCTACAAACTACAGCCTACATTGAAACACTCGTAACCTCCAGAGACAGGAACAGGATAGTGAAACATATATTTGACACAGTCATCATATAGGTAGCTCAGTACGTCATAAGTATGTTTATTTAATTTAAGGAAAATACAACGAGATTAGACACAGAAATTATTCTGGCTGTTATATGACAATTACAGCACAGTACAAGAAAAAGCAGATATAAAATGTTTAAATATTTAAATATTTAAACAACATTAAATATTTAGCAGATATCATCTATTATCCTGTCTGTAGTTCTGCCATAAAGCCTCTCATGGCTGCTGCTGCTGAGCTGTGTGAGAGAGCGTGGGTAGAGACAGAACGCACTGCTGTTTAAATGTGTGTCACGTTTAAGAAGATACCGTAAAACTCTGTTTTTCTTGAAAAACAAGCACCAGCTCAGGCTGAACATCTCTTCATAATTTTGTCAGCTTCTGCATCTGAACATTTTGCATATCCTTTTTGCAGGTGATTGGTGATGATAGCTACCTGAATGCAGTTCAGAATACAGGTAAGTGTTATGACACTTGACAATTTTACAAAGCATTGAAAATGGATAATAGAACTACATGATGCACATAAGAATTGGGGATAAAATATCAAATAAGGCTGTGCATAATTCATTAATTAACTGTCCCCAGGGCTTTTAAATATGGCACATTCTTGCTATGATTCAGCTTGCTAGTAATAAGACGTCTGGCAGGTTGATGAAGGCAGCTGCCCCATGATGGTTTTTGATCTCATACTGATTCTTATCAGGCTTTTTCCTCTTTTGTTCTCTTGTACACCCCAACAGCATTAAATTACCCAGCATCAATCCCATAATGGTAATGACTCAGTGCTTTGAGGCAATTGCATCAGGACTGATAAACAGCACAGACAGGCTCAGCCAATCAGAGGGCTGCATGGGGTCTTTAGTAGATAGGACTCCGATTGAGCTATTTGTGCTTTGACAGTCATCTCTTTTCCAATAAAAAGATTCTTTCGATAGCTTTTGGTGAGACCTCAAGCATCAGATGTAAGTGGGCCCGCGTTAGGTAGTATTTTTTTTCTTTGTAATCGCATTTGCATGGCCAGAGTGTCATAGTGGAAGTTATTTCTTTAGTCTCAGAGGTGTGTGCAGGACTGATTTTTAATCAAACTCCTGTACACTAACTAAGGAATTCTGAATCTTGCTTATTCACCTCAAAATAGAAACAATTTAGTAATTTAATCCATCACGACTATGACCATGTTGAAACAGATACTGACGATGAATGAATGCAGTGAATGCAACATGCAGCACCTCACAAGCACCCAATATTCTCCAATGCTAGCCAACATGGCCTTTCTTTGTCCCACAAGCTTAATATCTGACCCCCTGCTCCAACGACTGGACCTGTGGGATCCCAGTTCCGGAGACCTCTAGTCTTAGTGACACAACCTTTTAGGCCCATTTACACTGGGACATTTTTCACTGCGTGAAAAACGGTCTGTTTAACACCCCAACGGCTGTCAATGAGAGTGTTCACACCCATGTGTAAAACGTGTGGCGTCAAAGCGTAAAATTTTATTGCTAATAAATCCCGCCTACAAACATAAACAAGGTATCCTTTGAAATATATATATATATATATATATATATATATATATATATATTTATATATATATATATATATATATATATATATATATATATATATATATATATGATAATTGTATATATATATATATATATATAAAGACATATAAGTGTATTTATTACGGATGTGATCCATTTAATTCTTTCAGTGTTGTTTTCTACACTAAATAGCATTGTTTGTTTCTTTGTCTCTTCCCTGCATATATGTAAATGATAATCCGCTGATTGATAATCCATTGTATTTATTTTGCACCTGGCATATATATGTAAGTATACAAGTATTCTTGACCTCTTATTCAAATAGCTATGTGTCCCATTATTGCATCCCTGTATTATCATATTGACCACAAAAAAAGACTATTCATATCCAACACTTCATCAATGTGCAGGAACATTAATATTTTTGGGCACAACAATAGTTGCCTTATACCCACCCCTGCAAAAAAAAAAAAAAAAACGATAGAAAAAATAATAAAAAATCTGGGTCTTCCCATAAGTATGTGAATGCTATTACTAGTACTTTAAGGATTTAGTTTAAATAAGTATTTGTTGCATTGGCCAAATCACCAAATACCTTACATTTCACAAAAGTGCATACGTGCTTTAGTTAGTTCTCACAAAGTGTGTGAAAGGCTTAAAGACGTAAATACTGGCTCTCTTCTTCTTCTCAGTGATAAACGGGTGTCAGAAACATAAAGTTGTACAGCACCATATTGTGTATCGGAGTATTTCTCTACTGTCAGGGAATGAATCTGCACTTTCATTCAGCGCATCGCCCGCGTTTAATGCCGCCGCGGTCACACTAGGCTTTAGCACTCCATTGACTTCCATTCAAACACATCCTAAAACAGCAGACCGGAAACGCAAGCTCATGCGTAGAACTTTTGTACTACGCCGCTACGAACTCTGACATGCGTAATCGTATCACGCGAAGACGTGTGACTGATAGAGTGTGACGTCACTGTGTGACCTTTTTAGTAAAAAAAAAAAATCGAGCTATCCTGTACTTTACAACACAGCTTTGAAAGATTATAAAAACTTTAAAAAAAGAGTCTGCCTGGTTTGTTGTGTCGTTGAAAATAGGAACAGATGATATAATGCGTGGGTGTGAACACAAAAAAACGTGACAAAAAACTGACCGTTTTCGCGCTTCGAAAAACATCCCGGTGTGAATGCTGCATATGCTGCATAGTTTTACATATAAAATGACATTGAGGCTTTGCAAAAAAGGAACACAGAAAAATAAATGTACCTGTCTCAATTATAGCTTGCACACCCAGTTGTCATGTGTGCAGATGTGTACATGAACTGTATCAAGAACTTATTGTGGAGGGGAAAATGGATTATTGGGGGGAAAGGGGATAAGAATTCCCAGTGCACAGCACTGAAAAGTAATGTGTCCCAGGACTCTGTACGGATGCTTTGTGTGAATTATATGATTTCTGCTGCCATTCGTTCTGCTCATGCTCACCCAGTAGCGCAGGAGAGGAGCATGAATAATCACCCACAGAGCACCAATCAAGAGCTCTTGCTTCTGCTTCCTTCTTTCCTTCCCCCCAGTGTGACTGTGCAATGCATTTTATACATCACCATCTTTTCGACAAAAATGCATAAAGAGACAACTGAAATAATGTCACTTTGATATTTTTTCCCCATTGAACTGATTCTGTTCTAATTGAATTTTTATTGTGTGGAAACTAAATAGGCTTTTGAGCTCAGATTGGATTGCATGTCTCTGACTATTTTAATATTTGACCAGAAAGAAAAGCAGGAAGGCTGCCTTAAATGCTACAGTCCCCTCCCCCTTGATGTTTCTTTGGCAGCCTTGGCTTCTGACAGCTTTGATATTCTGTCTCAGACCCCATATCCAATCTATGTGCATATTTCTGTTTACTCTGGTAAAAAAGTAATATCAAGTGAATAAGAATGTCACCACAGTAATGATAGGGATTAATGAACAGTGTGCAGGTCTGAGATATGAGTGATCTTGTGTGTTCGAATCTTTTGTGTTCAAGCGCTTGGTAGAAACTGATAGTACATGGGCAAATTAAACAGACGAGTATAGAATTTTACAACATAATTATAGTTTGCTACAAAATTAGTATTTTATTTGTATTTATTACATTTTGGCTGCAAATACATTAATCAGTACTGTAAAATTTCTCATTTCAGTACTGATATCACAAAATCCAGCAGAATGAAAAAGAAAACATGGTCCAGCCATTCACTGTGACAGTTCCAGGTTCACCAGATGGCTTTAATATATTTCAAGGCATATCATAATCACACTGTGTAGGAATATGCTGTTTATGTTATGTTGGCCTTTACCTAAATAGTAGACAGTTCTTAGTATTAGAAAAATAAAGAATTTTCAACACTATAGATTCCACCTCATATACATGTCATCTATTAGTTTTATTATATAGATTACAGCATCACACTGACATGTAGCTGAGAAGAAATATGTTCTTTTATTTATTTATTTTTTATGATGGTTAACTGGGTTACAAATATAGTAACAGTTGCAATCAAAATAATTCAACCCCCATTGCAAATCAGGTTTATTGTCAAAATGTACAGACTTTCATATGTTTGATATGATCAAATCAACCAAAACCAAAAAACTTCAAGTGATTTCCCCAAATTCAACTGAAAGTTTTATCCTATTTTCTTCTTAATTTATTTTTACCTTCTCTAGTTCATGTTATAGTAATATATGTGTTAAGATGATGTGTTCTTGTTAAGTTCTAAGCAGATTTGACAAACTATTTAAATCCATTTGCAATGAAAGTTGAACTTCCTGGGTCTGTGAGAAGACAGATTTTTTTTTTGTTTGTTTTCTTACAGCCACTTTATCTGCAGGTTTATTGCAATCCCCCTCCACACATCTTTATGTACTCAATTAAGTTGAAATACACAATGAATGATTTCCCCTGGGGTGACGCTGAAGTTAGCACAACTCATTTTGAAAGAGCTCTTAGTCATTCTGCCTTAATATCTCTAAATCAGCTATGCCTTAATTGCAGTTGGTCCATTTTTAAGCTTGAATGGGGGACCATTCATCTCCTTTCTGTTACACACAAACTCTCTCTCTCTCTCTCTCTCTCTCTCTCTCTCTCTCTCTCTCTCTCTCTCTCTCTCTCTCTCTCTCTTACATACATCACCCACCTCTTTGTGATGCATCCAGCCTGGCTCAGGATGTGACAAAGCATAGGCTGACTTGTCACTCCAACCTGTGATTAACAAAGTGTTTCTGTGTCAGTGATGAATTTTGGGAGATAATGCTGGAGCACCTTTAATATCTACAGTATACTGAAGTAGCAAGATGTATGAATGAAGAATTTGCTGAGTCATGGTGTTCTGGATTTGACTATTGAACGAATCATACGATTAGTGGGAGATTAACGAGTCCAGCAGATTGAATTCTCTCCAACCTTGACTGTATTTTCTTTCTCTCCTTCAAACGATGACACAATTTATGAAAGATGCCAAAAACCTCAGAACCTTCTATGGCATTTCTGAGACTTATGCTGACACCACACCGGTCGACCTTGATTCCAGACAGAAGGAAACGCTGCAAGAGCAAATACTTGAGTTTCAGAGACTTTTGAGTCCTGCAGTCTGGCGATATACATGAGATTTAAGAAATAATAAGCTGTCAGCATGCATTTTGTTATGCTAAAATTATTTATTACTGCAACACTGTGCTTCAATATCATACATTAAACATATCCACCATCAAATCATTTTACTCGCTCGTAAGCTGCTAGCTGCTCTTTGACGTCTATCTAATTAAATCCTCTTATCACTTTGAACCTGAGACACATGAGAGATGATTCTTAGTGATGTTTGACTTCAGCTGGCCTAAAATGCCCTCAAATGACATCACTATTGTGGTTGTGGTAACATATAACTTGAATTCACAATCTTGTGTATTTGACTTTTAGCATAATTATTTTCTTCTTGTCAAATCACCATTAGGTGGCTAGTTTGATGCAGTGATAGGCTTTGATAATGATATGCTAGGAAAATGTATTTTCAGCCTACCTGTGGAGAAATTCAGGGGTTTTGACTGTTGAAGGATCAGAATGACTGTTGAATGATCTGAACAGTTTGTTGGAGGAAAGAAGCTCTGCAGTGACTGAAATTTCACAGCCCATATGGTACAAGGAAGTGTCTTCAGGAGGGGTTTCCATTCCACACAGCATGTGAATGTTCACTCCCTGTTATTTTTACCATGTGTGCTGTAGTGTATAGATCATATATTGAAACAGTCAGACATACAAACACACAGTGGTCAAGTAATACAATTCAGTTAAATAACCTCAAAGTCATATATTCTCAGTGAGTCCATTTACCTAAAGTTCCTCATTTTAAATGAACTAACCTGATTCTTCATTGCCCAGTGACCTACTTAACAGGAAAAACATTCTATGTACCTGTTAAGGTTAGTCGGAACACTCTTCCACCATCTTGATGATTTGAAAATGGGCCGATTTCTGGAACATTCTGGACCAGATCCTTCTGTAATCCTGCTCTTCTTTGCTGTGAGCAGGGCAGGAGAACGGCCCAGTTGTTGCCGGCCCACTCTCTTGTCCTCTCTTCCCTCTCCAAGTTTGGGGCTGAAAAATCAGAATGCAGAATGGGTTTTGAGAAGACATGAGAGCCAAGGCAAGTGTTCATGGGAGATAAACACAGCAGTGCTGTAGTGCATGCATCTCTTCCAATATGCTGTTGGCCATGAAACCTGCTAGACTTGGACTTGTGCAACTTTACACAAAAAGCCTCTCTTCCTCTTCTTATTGCTGAGATTATTCCCGACTTAAAGGATGGTGAATAAGAACTAGTCTCATATATTAATTAATTTGCGTAATTAATATGCAAGGTGTCCAAAAACTCAGGAACCATTAAGAGTAAAACTATATATAGTTAACTGTGTATTTATTATTTACAACATATGCTCTACATATGCTCTATGCGTTTTCAGCTGCTGTACCATGTTTTTTGCAGATTTTGCTCAATATATTTATATCGACATATTTCGTCAACATGTTCCCATAGGCTTTTCAGACACCCTGCATCCTATATCACATATTTATTCATTCATTCATCTTCAGTAACCACTTTATCCTGGTCAGGGTCATGGTGCATCTGGATCCTATCCTGTAGGCGCAAGGAGGGAATATATCTGAGATACCAATTCATTGCAGGGCACTAATACACACAAATATTTGCACCTTGGTGCAATTTAGACTAGCCAGTTCACATACATGCATGTTTTTGGAAAGTGAGAAAAAACTGAGAATCCAGGGGAAACACATGTGAATACAGGGAGAACATGAGAAATTCTGGACAGACAGTAACCTGAGCTCAAGATCGTGACATTGATGCTACCCGCTGCCACCATGCAGCTGCGTCTCATATAAACACAACCTTTAAATTTCATATTTGCCTTAAGGTTAAAGGATTCCAGAAATATCTTGTATGTGTCTCTTTAGTTAGTTCACATGCAAGAATTACAGTATACAACCAACCTCTGGTTTTCTCCTTTATTTTGCAGTCCCTCTCTCCTGTTCGGAAGGTTTTACTGAGTTGGGCTACTACAATGGCACAGTATCTCAGACGGATTCAGGGTCACCATGCCTGAAGTGGACAGAGTTTCCTGATTATGTGCAGCAGTACCCTGGCCGTGGCCTGGGAGAGCACAATTACTGCAGAAACCCTGACCGTGAATCCAACCCCTGGTGCTTTTTCAGACAGAGCTCCGGTGCCATTGGCTGGGCTTACTGTGACTGCCACCAGGGTAAGATAGACTGTCCTACTCCATCACCATCACCATTCTATCATAATGATACAGTGATGTTCATTTCCATATGCCCTTCATCTACCAGCACTTCCCAGAAATATCACTACTCCCTAACGTAGAAATAGAAACAGTAAAACATAGGCACTGTACAAACATAAATTACAATATTTAACAAAAATAAAGCAAATATCTCTCCATTGAAAGCAAAAATCTCTCCATTGACAATAAATTATATTAATTAAAATTATAAGTAAGCCTCATCCAGGGTGTTTTTGTTGTTGCTTTTTTCAGTTCAATCATATTTTTCCTTTTCAAAACCTGTCTGTGTGCATGGTCTGTATGTAACTTTCCCCACAAAGATTTAACCTCTTACATATATTGTTAAACATCTATGAGTAATACAGTTTATGTATATATTATTATAATATATTTTGAATGTTTACATTTCAGTGTTTAAGAACAAGTTCAACTAACATTTATTGTTTATTGCTTTCTAGCAGTTTACCTGCAGCCAACAATACAGTGTCTCACAGCCTAAATACCACAGTAATAAAATGACTGAAATGAAACCTGCAGACTTGTGTGATATTGAATTTACCTACTTGCAATTTACCATTAAAAAACATAACGATTAACAATTTAATCGTCCAGAACCGATAGCCCAATAAAGCATTTCCACCGTTGCAGGTTTGACACAGTGGGGAACTGCTTACCAGCCGCGCCACCAGTTGTAGATGGTGGATTTTAGATGACAATACAGAGTAAATAGTAAAAAACATACCAGTACATTTTTTTATATAATCCTTTTACAAATCAGTTGTCTAACATCACATGGCTGACATTTTCTGTTGATCTGCTCCTGCTCAAAGTGTTTGAACATGTCTGAGTTCTGACGAGCTCAGGAGAGAACATACCATTATAATCATTTAATTTAATCATTTCCACAATAATCATTTCCATTAAGATTATTTGCAAAGACATTTCACTGTAGGCTTATATTGCACTAGCCTACCTCCAGTACATATTTCACCTTATCAACTAAAATATTAAATAAGTCTACATCTGCTCTTCACAAGAACTTATCAGAATAGAAAGGCTTCATAATGCGAAACAATGCAAACTGAACTGCTCTTGAGAGATGTACTATTTTTGGCAAATAAGCAAATCTATGACCTTTTAAGAAGTGCTGTTTGATAAGTTAGTCAAGGGTGCTAATGGAGTGACCGTGTTATAGGACAATTTGCAAAGCAGTGCATGAGTCATTTTTATTTATTGTCAGACACATAAATGTTTGAATACTCTCTCTCATGCTCCCTCTCACTCACTCGATCTCTCTCTCTCTCTCTCTCTCTCTCTCTCTCTCTCTCTCTCTCTGTATGTTTAGGTGCAGTCAGGCTGGTTGGGGGCTCCTCTTCTAAGAGTGGTCGTCTCGAGGTGTACTTGAATGGCCAGTGGGGATCTGTGTGTGACACTCACTGGACTGACCGAGATGCCAGTGTGGTCTGCAGGCAGCTTGGTCTGGGGTATGATGGCCAAATGAATATAATCTGTGATTAGTTTTACTATCAGTGTTTATGAGATGGTATTGTTGATATTTCAGATTCTCTTTGCATTTCTTCACTGCCATTCCCTTGCTGTCAATATACATGGGAAGTATGAATAAATGCATATGTATTTAGTGTATATTTTTGATGTCCCTTTGCAAAGACATGTATGCATCATGTCCTTATACCTTCAGTGAGATTGGCACTGCGCTTCAGCACTCCTACTTTGGTCCTGGTTCTGGCCTCTTCCACTACACGCGCCTTGGCTGCCGTGGCAACGAAAGCTCTCTCCTGGAGTGCCGGAGCAGGAAGTTTGTAACCAACGACTGTAACCATGGCAATGAAGCCGGGGTGTTGTGTGCCCCACCTGAAGGTCAGGAGGTTTTCAGTGAGATTCTTGATGCTGTGACCTTTTGAGTGACAGGCACAAAGCAGCCTCCTACACACAAATACTTACAAGAAGAGCTTTGTTTTGAGTGAGTGCAAAAAGTGTGTGCATCTGGGTAGAAGGAGGGAGAAACATGGAATGAAGGACAAGAAGTAGGTGGAGGAGAGGATTAATAAGAATCTGCCATTGTCTTTCATGCGGTTTAGGTTTCCTTCAAATAAGACGGTGTACTTTGTGCTTAAATAACATCATTATAGGATGTCTTTGAGTTGTTTTAGTTATACTGTAGTGAAATAATAGAGATGTTAAAGGAAAAATAAAGGGATGATATGAAAAGAGAATGAGACACAAGAAATACTAGATGATGTACTAAGAGTGTTAGATAGATAGATAGATAGATAGATAGATAGATAGATAGACAGACAGACAGACAGATGACAGACAGACAGATGATAGACAATGTAAAGATTGCCAAGCACTGGCTTATGAATACCTGGCTACCTGCTGTGAGGATATAGAGACAGATATACTTGATTATCACCTCCTGTGCTTGTTAGTGAAACATGCTTGTTAGGCACAGAAGTGAAAATAAGACCTTATCACTGATTTAACAGACAGGCCATTAAAATTACCTGCAAGCTTTTATGTATTGACCATTTTCAGAAATCAGACTATAAATGCTTGAATCTTTTATCACCATGTTATTGAGCACTGATGTTAGCACATTTTACTTTTTAAATCAGGTACTGGCCCCCCTCTCAGATTGGTGGGAGGGGAGGAGGACTTTGAGGGGAGGGTGGAGATTTATCACAATGGCCTCTGGGGAACCATATGTGACGACCAGTGGGACGACATGGATGCTGAGGTTGTTTGCAGACAGCTTGGACTCGGGTGAGTTCAGGTGCTCACATTAGATGCAGTACATTACCCATTATGTTTCGGGTCCTGTGAGAACAACAACAGTCTGTGGACCTTTAACTGCTTTTTTGGAAAGAGTCTTAAAAATCCTCCAATGAAGCACTGCTTATGACCTTCACAACACTCAGAACTCAGAATTTTTCCCTGCAAGTGCTCCCTTTTTTCAGTGTGTGTGTGTGTGTGTGTGTGTGTGTGTGTGTGTGTTTGAACATCTAAGAAAGTACCATGCGACTGAATAATTGATATCATGCTGTGGTATTTTTAATGTTATAGAGCCTTGGTTTTGTTGTAGTAGTAGTAAGAATACAGTGCTTTTAGATGGCACAGAGTCAAATTAGTGCTCTAAACTTTGTTAGTTGATGGCACCTTAAACAGCATATTGTTTAGAATGTATGCTTTATACCAAAATACCAATTTTGTTTTAATATTAAGAATGTTAACCCTGGATAACATCTATTTATATTTATGTGTGGGGTTTATTTCTCAGGGGCATTCCGAAGGCCTGGTCATGGGCTCATTTTGGACAGGGCAGAGGACCGATCCAGCTGGATGCTGTGCAGTGCACAGGGAATGAGCTCTCACTGGATGAGTGCCCTCACAGTGGCTGGGAACAACACAACTGTGACCACATGGAGGATGCTGGAGTGTCATGCAACCCTTATACCGGTTAGAATGCACACACACACACACACACACACACACACACACTGGCACAGACACACGCGTTCTCTTATTCATTGTTTAACTCAGCTACACTGTCTTTTACAGTCATGTATATTGAATATAATAGTTGTTATTAGGTTCATGTGTTGACTTTGTAGGTATACAGTTACTGACTGTAGCTCATCTGTTGATTTGCAAACTTTGTCAACCACTCTTTATCTCTAATGTGTTCACGTTCATACATTTTTAATTATAATTTTTTTTGTGAAGGAAATTCACAAAACCTGACAAATCTTTTATTTGGAGTCTATAAAATCAGTAAACATTAAATAAATATGCAATATAAAATGACAATAAATAATTACATTTTCAATAATAAGATCATTTAGACCACACTAAAGTTCCTTTAACAATGACAAGCACAGCTTCAAATGTTTTGGCCATTTATGAGTATTTTATATTTATAAAAAGGTCAACTCAAATTAACATGATTTCAAATCAGAATGGAGCGCTGCAAGAAAATGTTTGCATACCCATACCTGTATATAATTCAAAGACAAAAAAAAAGCTTTTCCAAACAGCTAGAAAACTAAAAATACAAGGTTCTTAAAATGTGCCACAGAGATTCATTTGTTCTTTTATTGTGCCATTTTATATTTCTTTGGCGACCTGAATGACAATTTTGCGTTTGAAAACTTTGTTTCTCCCTAAATATGTATTTTCTGGTTTAATAAATAAATAAATAAATAAATAAATAACTTCAGGGATGTGCTCATAGGATTATATAACACCTTCGTACGCCATTTCTGACAACGGATATAACCTACCAGACCATTCATAAAGGCTTATTCCAAAAGGTGTAAAATTGTTCAAGCAGAAATATTGTATGTACTTTACTAAAGGGCCAGATGAAATATACATAGCTCTCTTTAGATGGCACTGGCATAGCAATTGTATAAGCAGAAATAAACATTGCTCAGTTGATCAAAACCTTCACTATGGAACAGTATTATACTGTACAGATACTGTAGAGCTTCTTTTGAATGTTTACTCACTTAGCAAGCTTTGCCACATCATTGACAAACCAGAACTAGACTGAGCTACGAAGTTAGTGATCATTATGTTTTGATGTAAATTAACCCATAAAAGTGTCATGAAAACGTATGTCAAGAAGAATCTTGACCTAGGTGTTATGCCAAATTGACATAAAATGTTTTTTTTTTCTTTTTCTTTTAATGCCTAGTGGAATAGACTTTTAGAAATGAAGTGCTTTTGTAGATGTCATGTAGCTCTAACTACACCTTGAAGTAAAATGTTACCCTTTTTCATGTAAAGAGCTTTGAAGACAGAGTGGAATGGTATAATGACTGCTGGTAAAATTGTCATTTATGCATATTATTACTTTTTTTTTTTGCAAAATGAACAGCCTTTGGACAAAAAAAAGGCATGTGAAAGTGAATAAGTATTGAAGATTGTAGGTTTTTATTTGCTTAGGCACAATGCATATGTGGCACTCTAGAGAACAGCAGTGGAGGTGGAACCGTCTGCTGGATTGGTGTGTGTTACAGATGGAGTGGTGAGACTGGTAGATGGAGACAACCCGTGGGAGGGCCGTCTGGAGGTGTATCACTCTGGAGACTGGGGCACAGTCTGTGATGACAACTGGACTGAGCATCATGCACAGGTGGTGTGCAGACAGCTGGGATTCAGGTACTACTTTTGAATGCTCGCATTATTACTATGGATGGTTTGAGCAATAATCTGTTACAGACACACTTAGTACATTCTGTCACAGCCCTTCATTCAAGTGTACTACAAATTGGAGAGTGGTGCAATTCGAGAAACGTGTTAAGTATACTTACAGTAAAATCTATTACCATAAATTCAAGTCTTTTTAATAGTAGATCCATATTAAATGATTTATTGAGTTTAGGTTTTAATCCAGTATACACTATGCTCAGAGTTTAGTTATATCTGGGATTATCAGGTGATAAGATAATTCAGTTCTTAAATGTCTCAGTTGGGTTCAGCCTATCCTTAGGAAATCTTCAGTTCAGGAGTTATAACACGGAAAATGATTCTCAAAAAGTTTTAAAAGATGCCTTGTGTGTGTTGGAAAAAGCACCCTCACCCTTCTAGATTAGTAGCCTCTGTGTGGCTTTGAGATGCTTTTTGTATCTTCACGTGATCTTATAATGTACTTTCAAGTATAATTACATGAATACTCATATGGCTAGTGTACTAAAACAAACTCAAAACATGTAAATTTACATATGTGGTTTAACTTAGTCAAAAGCAAGTATTACACCAGCACATGGATGATATATAAAGTTACATACTATTGCCCTTTGTTGCTAAAGTATTCTGTATTTTCATTAGTACACCAGGTGAATCTACAAAATCTAAGAAAAATTAGTTAGTTAGTTACAGTCACATTTATATAGCGCTTTTCTAGACACTCAAAGTTTTTTAATAGAATGGGGGGTCTCCTCAACCACCACTAGTGTGTAGCATCCACCTAGATGATGCGACGGCAGCCATAGTGCACCAGAACACCCACCACACACCAGCTATTAGTGGAGAGGAGAGAGTGATGTAGCCAGTTCAGAAATGGGGATTATTAGGGGGCCATGATAGAGAAGGGCCAATGGGGGAATTTTGCCAGGACACTAGGGTATACCCCTACTCTTTTACTATAAGTGTCCTGGGATTTTTAATGACCACAGAGAGTCAGGCCCTTGGTTTAACGTCTCATCCAAAAGACAGTGCTGTTTTCACAGTATGGTGTCCCCATCACTATACTGGGGTATTAGGCCCCACACAGACCACAGGGAGAGCACCCCCTACTGGCCTTCTTATACCACTTCCAGCAGCAACCTTAGTTTTCCCCAGGAGGTCTCCCATCCAGGTACTGGCCAGACTCAGCCCTGCTTAGCACAAGTGGGAAACCAGGCGAGAAGTGCAGGGAGATATGGCTCTGGCAAATAATTTTTTTAATTATTCAAATTATTTTAATAGAATGAATTCTCACTATAGAAAGAAAACATTTTGAGATATTAGCAAGATTGCTGTCAAATAAATTATGCTTTCATTGTTAATAATTAATGAAAGCCAGTAGGGGACAGTTAGCATTAGGAAAATGAGCAAACACTAACTGTTCCTAATTGATTTTTTTTAGCTAAAGTGTTTATTTGACACAGAGAGTGCAATGAATCCTGGTTAATATATTTAACACTTTTGTTAATATAATAGTGTTATATAATAGTTTTCAGTAGTGTAAAAGCTAAGTGTGTGTGTGTGTGTGTGTGTGTGTGTGTGTGTGTGTGTGTGTGTGTGTGTGTGTGTGTGTGTGTGTGTGTGTGTGTGTGTGTGTGCAGGGGAAGTGCAGAGGTGGCTCCTGCTGGGGCGTTTGGTGAGGGAACAGGCATGATCCTGATGGATGATGTGCAGTGTGAGGGAACTGAGTCCTCACTGTTGGAGTGCAAACACAGTGTGTGGGGTCGACATGACTGCTCTCACAGCGAGGACGTTGGCATACGGTGTCATAGAGCAGAGACTAACGACGTTCCACTTGCCCCAGAAACAACAGGTCAGATACTGACAGTAAATCAGTCATACAGTCTGTAAGCCAAGCATTCATTTCATTTGTTTGTGTGTGTGTGTGTGTGTGTGGAAGGGGGTGGGAGAAAAGGTTTGGCTGATAGATATCAGTATTTGCACCTTTCTGTCCACCATTAAAATTCAGTATGGATCTAAATGTCACTTGTTGACTGCAGCCCAAAGGGCAGAATAAATACATTCCTGTATCACACATTCTGCTGTCAGTAAAGATTTCTATTTGAATTTCAATAAAGCAATTTGTAGTCCTTCAGGATCACAGCCTTCTGGCTGACATTTCACTGTCACAACATTGTCATTTGCAGTTTTTACAGTCATTCAACCTGACTCCTTCATCAGATCTTTGGGACATTTGTTTTTTCCCCATCATTAAGATTTCAGCTAAGCATCCCCACTTTAATCTGTTTTCATCAGATTTACTGTTGTACAGCAATCGGCATAAATTTTAGTTGCAAAATATGTGTGAAAATGCAGGCTGCATCTGGAAGGAAACTGCCTGGAGGCACTCTCAGAATTTCTTAATTCAAATCTTTTTTTCCCCCTAGTTCATGATTGCACTTTGTTTTGCTCTGCATCTCACTTCATATCCCACGAAGTCTTATGGGGGGACTGTGCTCACAAGGAGAAAATAAACTGGTTGATATAAGAGCCATTTTCCTCAGTGCGACTCCTGATTGGGTTATGGTGCTCTCAGGTCCTCTGGTGCGGCTGGCAGGTGGGGACGGCAGGAAGGAGGGCAGAGTGGAGATATTCTTGAATGGAGAGTGGGGCAGTGTCTGTGATCACGGATGGAATGATGTCAATGCTGCTGTCGTCTGTAGACAGCTTGAGTTCACGTAAGGATCAGCTTTTCGTTGATAAGATTATCACGAGTGCATATGAAAGTAGTATAAAAACTGCTTATGTTGATTGGAGACATATTTGGCTGTTTTGGATGTCTACAGTGTGCTGTTTCAGGCCTGGAATTGTCAATACATATAACTTCATTCCTGAATTCAGCCTGTCTTGCTTTCTCCTGTTGCAGTGGAGTGTCTAAGGCTCGGCCAATGGGCTACTTTGGCTCTGGGAAAGGCCAGATCCATTTGGCCAACGTGAGGTGCACAGGCAAAGAGTCTTTCCTGGGAGAATGTCCTGCTAAACGGCTAGACAGCCATGTGTGTAAGCATGGCCAGGATGCAGGTGTGGTGTGTGGATATGTTCCAGAGCCAGAGGCAGACATCGCTATAGTGGGGACCCATACCTGCGGCATGAGGGGAGGGGCTGAAAGACGCAGCAAGAGGATTGTTGGCGGGAACAAATCTCTCAAGTGATTGAGCACATTTGCATTGTTTTTGTTGCTGGCTTCATTTTTCATTTTGGTTTCAATGCTGCTTATTTTATTAACCCATCTTTGTTGTTTTGTCGGTATGCTGTCAGGGGAGACTGGCCATGGCAGGCATCACTGTGGCTCAGATCTCAGTCAAGAGGATCACAGCCCTTGTGTGGAGCCACTCTCATCAACTCCTGCTGGATTCTCACTGCAGCGCACTGTTTCAAACGGTGAGAGTGACACCTGCTGGACACAAGCTGTGCTAGCTTAAGTCTCAGCTATCCTGCATATGACACAAAGTGTGTAGAAGTTGTGTAGAAACGAGAACAGATTTAAATATACTTTGTACAGTATGCACAAATCTGTATCCAATTCATAAAACTGCCTTAAAACAAAACGAGCTATGACTTGAGCAAGTTCATGAATCAGCCATGTGGATGCAACCCACTACCCACAACTGTTCACTTTTTTAGCGGCCCAGTCCTGGAATTGGCCGGAGAGATGGAAGAAGAGGAGGCAGGACACACACACACACACACACACACACACACACATACAGTCCTGGTAGTGGCCAAAGAGGTGGAAGAAGAGGAGGCAGGACACACACACACACACACACACACACACACACACACACACACACACATAATAACACACACTCTCTCTCTACACACACTTTCTCTTCTGTTCTGTTCCATAGTCTATACTTTTGTTCTCTGTTGTCTTGTTTAAATGCAGATACTGACAAGTTTGTGTCGTTAACATGTTGTGAAAATTAAGTAAGACAGCTGTTGGGAAAATGTTTGTTTTTTGGTGTGTGTGTGTGTGTGTGCATGTGTCCGGCCTCCTCTTCTTCCCCCTCTTCGGCCACCTCCAGGACTGTGTGTGTGTGTGTGTGTGTGTGTGAGAGAGAGAGAGAGAGAGAGAGAGATGACAGGTTCTGTGTTATTATACCCATCACAGGATTGGGATATGTTGCTTCATCTTGAACCCAGGGTTTTTATCATAGAAACAGAACAGACAGACTTTTAAGGAGAGATGTTACTTTCGGTTCTCCATGTAGTCCCAGATTCAGGATTTTCCCTTCATTTTAATCAGATACAAAGTAACTAGTAACATTCTACTTGAATCGTCTCATTGCATACTTTATTACTCTTACTCAAGTAATTATTAACATTATTACTTATACTGTTACTTGAGTAATTAGTTTACTTGTACATGTTTTTTTTTCACTTCTCTACCCACTTCTGTGCAGTTTACCCTCATATACATCTAATTTACATGAAACAAATTCTAATTTATGATGATGTTTCGATCATGTTTCAATAATGAACCAATAAACAGGAAATCTATTAAATACTACTAAATTTACTTCACTGGAATTATTTATGACATGCAAATGCCAGATGTCATACTAGATTACTGATGAAAGTACTTTACTTACTCTATAACCCTATACGTGGATTTAAATTGTTTAAATTGTTCAAAGCACTTCAAGAGATTCATTTTAATCTGTGTAAAGTAAATGGTTAGTGTAAATGTAAATTGTCTCTACAAACCACATTTGACAACCAAAACTGGATTGTAAATAAAGTTAAGTGTAAATGTGGTTAAGATTCCCCCTCTCTTTCTCTCTCTCTGTCTCTCCATTTCTTTTCTTTCCCAGGTTTGGCTCTGATGCGTCTCGGTATGTGGTGAAGCTGGGTGACTATCACACCGAGGAGCAGGATGACTTTGAGCGTGTGCTCATTCCGGATCATGTGGAGGTGCACAAGAAGTACAGCAGTGAGAGCTGGGAGCATGATGTTGCTCTGATTCGGCTTAAGGGAGCTGAGGGGAAGTGTGTGTCCTTCAACCCTCACACTAATGCAGCTTGTCTGCCTGCACCTGGCAGCAAGTGGGGCAAGAGACCTGCTTCATGTGTCATCACTGGCTGGGGCATGTCAGGTGGGATATGCTTCACACTGCTTTCGCCATACAGTATAAAGAATCAGTTTGTCATTTTTTTAAAAAAACTCCTGGCTGGGTGTGAGACAAATTGCATTTAAAAACAATGTAAGTCTTTCCTTTCCTCTTTTTTTTAAAAAACTGTTTATGCCTTGTTATTTTTCTCTTAAGGAAAATGGAACAGATGAGCTGGGCCCCAATCTTTTTACATTTACATTTATGCCATTTTGGCAGATCCCCTTATACAGAGCGACTTATATTTATCTCATTTATACAACTGAGCAGTTGAGGGTTAAGGGCCTTGCTCAAGAGCCCAGCACTAGCACCTTGATCACTTAATGAATATGAGATAACATGGCATATGTCTGATTTACTAATCATGACAATTACAAATGGATCTAATTTGTTTCGAATCCTTGAGCAAGACCATTAACCCTCAACGGCTCAATTTTAAGTTGCTTTGGATAAAAGCATCAGCCAAATGAATGTAAACGTAAAAATGTAATGTAAAGATACATTGCAAAGCAATATTGTACGTCAGTTTTTCGGCATGGTGGTGTAGCAGGTAGCATTGCCACCATACAACTCCAGGGTTTGATCCTGAGCTTGAGTTACTGTCTGTGCGGAGTCTTGCATATTCTCCTTTCGCCATTCCCGTGGGTTTCCTCCCACCTCCTAAAACATGCTGGAATGGCTATGCTAAATTGAAGGACTGGTGTCTCTTTCAGGTTGTATTTTTCCTTGTGCCTGGTGTTCCAAGAATAGGTTGAAGATGAATGAATAAATAAGTTTTTTCTATGGCATCTTTAAAATTATATGATTGTTTTAGGACTAGAAACACTTTTCACCATTGCAAAGTCCAAATTTAACAGTATTTCTTCTCTTTCTCTCTCAGACACTAATCGCCCTCATACCCTGCTACAGGCCTGGATTCCTCTCCTCCCCTCATGGCAGTGTAGGAAGCGATATGGTGAGCGCTTCACCAGTCATAGCATGCTCTGTGCTGGCAGCATGACCCCTGACCCACATCAACATGCTGACAGTTGTCAGGGGGACAGCGGTGGTCCTCTGGTGTGTCAGGGTGAGTCGGGCCGCTGGGTGCTCACAGGTGTCATCTCCTGGGGTCAGGGCTGCGGTGACCCGTCCTACCCAGGCGTGTATGCACGGGTCAGCCGCTATCTCCCCTGGATCGAGCAGGTGACACACAGCAGGGCTCCTCTCCAACACTGAACTACGACCTGACAAAGATCACCAGACTCTAGACATGGGAAAGAAGAGCCAGACAGTGTTGAGCACCATGTATTCCTCAATACTGCACTCTGCAATATCCCTGGATCCTATTCTGTTCTATCCTGTCTTATCTCTTCTTGCCTGGCATTGATCCTTAGCATTTAGAGATCTTGGTCCTTAACATTTAGTCTTTAGGTTTAACACTCTGGAAATCCAAGGTCATATTGAGTGATGTGATGTGAAATTTGAGGGATAGGTGTTCTTTATTTCTATGTTGTTGTGCCGGCCGGAGGCTGCAGTGCATGTTAATGTGTATATTATATTCAAAAGCCATTCAGTGCAGCCCCCAATTCCTCTGCATGATAGATAATGCACCACAGCTCACTGTGAGCTGGTTTATTTCTTTCTGTGGATATGTCTGTCCTGTACTGACAAAAGCAAATCTCTTTCTTAACCCTTTGGCTGATGATTACTGTTAACCCATTCGAAGATGTAAATTTATAGCTTATGATTATTCATTCATTCTTTAATAATCATTAAGATTACAATCAGTGTTGTGACATTCTTTTGTTTACTTGACTGACCATTAAATGTGTAGGTTGTTTTTATAAACAATGACATTAGATAAAGCCATTATGCCATCTTAAGTGGTTCAGAAACAAGCATTATACATCCACTAGGATCAAATAATGTTAATGAAGTGAAAACAACATATAATCTGGGATTGACACATTGTATTTCATTCCTAAAAGCTCCCAGAAACAACTCAGTATAAAATACATGTAATGTATTACTTTCTTAGACAGTAGAAAGTGTGTTTTAACTTTAATAGGGAATAGCCATACTTTATTTATGTGGTATTTATGCTTTTGTTTGTGATAGAATGATGACATTCCAAATGGCACTTCACCTGTTAGGGCAGAAAATGTAGTTTGTTTGTTTATTTTGTCACACAATTTCCCAGTTTCAGTATTGCCTTCAACCTGTAAGTGTTCATGTGCTAATTGTAAAGAAATTGGGAAAATGTTCATTTTTTTAGTTTGGGTAGAATCTCTTTACTTTGTCACATGCCATGATATTACTGTTTATCTGTATAGAGTGTGCATTATTCATCCAGTGGGTGGCAATATTGTGTTTTCTACAGGATTGGATTTAAGCTATATGGTAGGTCATGTAATGTCTTAGTCTTATAGAGTGTCCTTTGCTTTTAAGATTAGAAAAATTATCTGTGAATACAAAATCAAAAATTAAGGCACAAGATTTTGCTAAAAGTTGTTGCAGTGACATGGCACTTTTTTGCATTTACATAAATTAGGGGGGAAACATGAATACGAAGGGCTTTGTAAAATATTACTACTTATAATTGGCTCCATATTTACTGTAAATAAGGAGTTGAGTGACATTGTCTTAGATACACAAGCATTTCTTTGATTGGTAATTAATGTTTGGTGAATTTGACAAAGATCTCTGTAAATATTTCCATTAGGACAAATGTCAGACAGCAGGTATAATATTTCTTACAAATGATTAAATGTGAAGTCAGTGTTGTGTTACACTTTTCCTCTTGTACATCCATAAGGATGAGATTTGCCCATGGGCACATTTGAATCCTATAATATTATATACATAGATATATGTCCTTAAACTGTAATTTAACAACAGATGCCGCATAAACCCATTAACATAAAAATGCTAATCATTAAATCTGCCTTAGTATAAAGGTAAGATTATTTTACAGATTGGTCATTACAAATTAGTTCTAACACTCTGCAAAATTAATTATACCTTCCAAAAATTCAAGACTTTTGTCTCTGTAGGCCTGTGTATTGCCGCACCATTTAAACAGACATGTTTAAGATTCGATATCATGTCTTTAAGTAAGAGAACTGTGTAAATTTGAGTGGTTTCGTGTCCTCAGTTTAATGGTGGTGCCTACTCTAATCAGAATATGCCATGTGTTTGTGATCTGGCCTCCAGGAGCGTGTTGACCAGCACTAGGCCTTAAAAGTGTTATAAAGGACCATTAGCATCGTATCACATGATGGGGAAATGGGGTGATGATGTCAGTTGCATGTCATACAATCATTTGTTTGTATGTGATGAACAAATCATTCAGTCTTCTGTGAAATTTCTGCTAGCTCTGTAAAAAAAAATTCTATTTTATGTGTGACAGGTGCCAAAATAAAATTTCTTCTTGTTGCATTTTTGCAGTGTTTCTTGCTTGGATTAAATTAAAAAGACTGCTTGTAGGTGTATTATAGTAAGAGTTAACAGTGTGACAGCTGTACATGTAAAGAAAATGTATTATTGTTGTTGTTGAATCATTTAAAACTACTTTTGATTTATTTGTATTTGTGCCCACGCCTCCATTCAGAGACAAAAACCCTCCTTTAACGGGGGCAAACAAAAAATTTTTTACATAATGTTACAGTTGGACTTTTTTTTTTAACAGAAAACAATACTCAGTATGTCATTTGTTATTTATCTTTATTTTCTTGTTGAAACATGCCAGTAGTAAATATAACAGGATAGTAGGAACTGAACTGTCACTGCATTTATCAAAATTCTTCCACCACGAAAAAAAAACTGGGCTGGTCTTAGGCATTAAACTCGGGTTTTGTCACACTACTGTGATATTGCATTATATTTCACATTATTTAATTCATACTAAAACAGCTCGATGGTGCTGTTCAAAAAACACAAAAAAAAACTTTCTGCCTCCCTTTCTGGGTAGAATACACAAAATAAGAAAAGTTCGTTTCTGTGCTTCTTAACAGTTTGTGCTGTGGTGCTATGCGCCAACATTTACGTGATTCTTCTTCCCAGCGGTCAAAGACGATAGGCCGATCAGCTGAATAGTGGGTTGCGCCACCTAGTGTGCAGGCGTGAAATGCATCCTCGGTCAGCGCCACCTATCGTGCAGGTGTGAAGTAGCTGAAGGCGATCAGTCGTTTCGCGTTCAGATGTGAAAGCACCGTTTATCTGTGATCCACTTTGCTTTATCGCGTCACGCTCAGTGTGAAAAGGCCTTTAGACTGCTCGGCCATCATGACACAGGGTAATGGCTGTTTTTCCTTTTCCACCCAAACTGTTCACCGTAAAAGACATGGACTCATCAGGGATTTGAACCAGGGACCTCCTGCATCTGAAGCAAGAATAATACCCCCAGCCCAACTAGCCTTTTACAGGCACTGATTGCTCCTCTATTGTCTCACTGCAACCTGCAAATGTATGTCTACATTCTGTTGGAAAAGAGATAACTACAAACAGGGTTCTTGGTGACTGATTTAGTCTCAATGAGGGTTTTTTGTACTGAGAGATGGACAATTCCTGGTATGAGCCAAAGAACACAAAGGAAGTCAATATTAAGCAGCAGGAACTCTGACTTTATTTTGTCCTCATTATCTGTGTGCAAGATTTTTTTCTATATAGGACCAGGGTTGAAAATGATTTCTCCTGGATGGTGCATTCCCTGAAAAAGGACTGTTAATGTCACAAGATAGCATTTGACTAACAGTGATGGGAAGCTTGATGGTGGTGACTGGAGTAAAATGGCCCTCGGTTACAGAAGGTCAAGTTCACAGAAAAGCAAGGGCTCATATGGGATTTGAACCTTTTTGGACCTTTGGACCTTGAATCAAGTCGCCAGCAGGTCAGGGTTCCATTAGTATTTTCCACCCAAACTATTCACTGTTAAAAATGGGCTTGTCTGGGATTTGAACCCAGGACCTCTCACACCCAAAGCAAGAATCATACCCCTAGACCAACAAGCCAATTGCACTGTATGCTGTAAATGTATGTCTACATTCTGTTGGAAAGGAGCTATCCACAAACTGGTTTCTTGGTAACTGATTTACTCTCAATAAGGTTGTTTATACTGAGAGATGGACAATTCCTGGTACGAGCCAAAGAGCATAAAGGAAGTCAATATTATGCAGCAAGAACCCTGACTTTACTTTGTCCTCAAGATCTTTGTGCAAGATCCTACATTATTCCAATATTGGACCAGGGCTAAGGGGGCACCACGGCATAGCGGTTAGTACATTTGCCTCACACCTCCAGGATTTGGGACATGGAAGAAGGAATAGAAGCTGCCTTTGAGAGGAAGAGGCTGAAGTGCTCAGATCTTGTTGCTGAGTGTAAGGAGGCAGGCTGGAGAACCATCATCTACCCAGTAGAGGTAGGATGCCATGGCTTTATTGGAACATTAACTGTTTGCCTACTGAGGGATATGGGAATAACTGGAGCAAACCAGTGGAAGGCCCTGAAAGACCTGGGTGAAGAGGCCAAGAAAAGCAACTTTTGGTGCTGGGTGAGGACAAAGGAGAAGTGTTGGGGAAGAAACATCTAACCAAAGGTCTAGTTGCAGGGGGTGGCAGGGAGATGTCCCTGCCACTGTTCTGCCACCAAGAGATGTTCCGGGGTTAAAGGAGTGAAACAGTATTGAGAGGTGGTACCTGGCTGACAACGCTGCAGCTGCCCAATGCCATATGGAGCCAGTGGCATGGAGCATGCATTAACAGTGCCAATGGAGCTTGTCACAGCCTTAGTCACTTTGAAGGTGCCTTAGACCACTCGGCCATCCTGACACTGCAAGGACAGTCTGCAAGAACAGTCTGCAAGAACAGTCTGCAAGGACAGTCTGCAAGGACAGTCTGCAAGGACAGTCTGCAAGGACAGTCTGCAAGAACAGTCTGCAAGAACAGTTTGCAAGAACATCTGCAACATATAAGACCTAAAATAAGGTACCTTAATGGTATAGTTATATAACTATTTGTACATCAACGATATCAACCTTATTTTATTCAGATTATCATTCATTCCTCTTCAGCAAATCCAAATCCTGTTCAGAGTTGCAGTGGATCTATAGCCGGGGGGGGGGATCTATACCCTAGATGTCACGTCAAGATCCCTTATTAGAAACAGGACCCTCAAATTCACCGACAATAGCTACCATGCCTATGTGCTGCCTCATTCAGAATTACAACTACTACATGTTTTTTTTATTCTCAGGTTTTTCCCTTCCCTCTGTCACTCAAAATCTTTCAGTGAGTGACATCATTGCATGCAAGAGATAAATGCAGACACAGCACATGTGAGGTTAAATACAGTTCCAACACAGAAATATCCCAGCACGTGGTACATGAGAAGATGTAAGATTTAAAATTACAAACGACTTTCCCCAATAAATCTTGAACACACCAAAGCACAAAGTGTTATAGCCTATTGTACCTGTCAGTAAACAACCTCAGAGAAAGAGGGCGCTATAAACTCATGATTATATTATAACTGTTTAAGACGAGGGTTAGAAAGCAGACTATGAACGGGCCTATAGTACACACAGCAACCCACAAACACAACAATGAATGCTTGGCATTGAGGCGCTGACAAACTAGAACTTATATAGAGGTGCTAATCAGCATGAAACGAGACACAGGTGATAGTGTTTAGGCCATGTGACATGCTGGGGCTGATGGGAAGTGCAGTTCAGCACCCCTCTGACAGATGGTAGGACCATGACAGATGGTAGCGACACATATATTTGAGAAAATGTGCTTCAGAAGATCTCCTGGGATTTTCATGCACAACACTCTCTAGAGTTTATACAGAACAGTGCAAAATATCAAAAAACAAAAAGTGAGTGCCAGTTCTGCAGGGGAAAACACCCTATTGATGACAGAGATCAGAAGAGAATGGGCAGACTGGTTCATACAGGAAGACTACGATAACTCAAAAAAATCACTTTTTACAACCATGATGGACATAAAAATATGTGCAAAGCATTGAAGAGTATGCACAACACATTGAACTTTGAGCTGGATGGGGTCCAAAAAAAGATCCTGTGGTCTTTCTCCATTTTTGTTCTATTTTCCTCAATAGTAAAATAACATATACTAACACTTTATTTAATATTTATCTTTCAATTCAATTACTCCCGACCAAAAAGTTTTATTTGCAACACAAATTCTAAATTCAGTTGTTGGACTGTATTACAACCTTTATCAGGACAGTCATATGCCCTATCATATGCCAAATGGGATATGAGATAATGACTTTGGTACCGCTGTGATTTTACATTTGACTGAACAGTGTGTCTCAGAGGTCTATGTCTTTCATGTTATCTACATCATGGTGGCATTGTGCTTTAAAATATAAACAATTATTTGAACACACAGAGGATCTCCTAACTCAGATTGCTTTGTATTGACCAAAGGTTTTTATGGATGATGTATATGTATATGAAAATATATTTTCAACCAAGACTTTCATTCTTCCTTGATTGTTTAAGTATAAAAAAAAATCATGCTCCTATTCAGAGGCGTAGCTAAGATAAGGAGCATTAAAAATGCCTCCTCCTTGATCTCCTCCATGAAGCTGGTAAAGTCAAAGAAGTGATCTGAAGCAGAGCGCATACCTCTTTAAAGTGACTCTAAAGTATGAGCCACTCCACTATGGGTTTGAACAATTGGAGGAAATGGAGGAGGAGGAGGTGGAGTCTCCTTCTCCTTAACCTCCTCCACTACCTCTTCCACTTGTTCAAAGTTACAGTGGAGCATCTCACCATTTAGAGTCACCTTAAACGAGAAATATCTGGCATACTCCTAAAGTAAAGATGAAGTCACATTTTTTTACAAATAAAAAAATGAAAAGTTGATCGTATGAGTGTATTGGATGCAGCAGAGTTGCTGGGATTTTTAAGCAGTGACACTGCTGACTGTAAATATTCCACTAACTAGAACTATTCAGGCAACAGCGGTGCTGTACTCAGTGACTGACACTAATAAAGGGCTAGAGCAGTGGTTTTCAAAGTGGGGGCCGCCAGGGGGCGCCCGGGGGGCCTCAACAATTTGGTGTGAAAAATAAATTCTCACTCTCAGACAACCACACACACACAATCAATTCCTAATGTAATGTAATGTAAAGATGTAAGATGTAATTATTAATAAAAAAGGGGGGGGGGATATATTCAGAAGTATGTATTTTTTATGTGTTTTAAAGACATCTTGCAAAAGGGGGGCCTCGGTTAAATGTTAATGCCATTTGGGTGGCCTTGCACTGGAAAAGTTTTGGAACCCCTGGGCTAGAGGACAGCTAACACAAACTGTGCATGAAAGGTACACTAACAAAGTAACAAGGTGCTAGACTGATGTTGACCCAATATCTATTTTGGCTGGCTATGTTGGCCCTCTCCATACAAAGTTCCCAATGTGACAAAGGAACAACACTGGCAAGGTGGACTTAAAGGTTGCTGAAAGTTTGCTGGCCCTAGTGGTATTTTTTGTCTGTTCGCCCAACACTGCCTCAGCTGAATGGTTGACACTAGTCCAATGCCAGTTTACTACCTGGGTAGATGTTTCTAACAAATGTACACAAAGCCAGCAATGCTCAATCAGTGTTAGTGTCACGAAAATAGTGTCTGATCAGTGGGGGTGTTTATTTTCCACTGATGGAGGAAGTAGGATGGTTGACAAAGTGTGCACAGCAACAGATGAGCTACAGTCAGTAACTGTATACCAACAGCACACACATGGTTAATGAACCTAATAACTATAATATTCAATATAGGTGAGTGTAAAACACAGTGTAGCTGAGTTAAACAATGAATAAGAGGAATCAGGACGCCCGTGCCGTGTGTGTGTTTTGAAGTTGGAGCTTTGTAGAGAGCTGAGCCCTCCCCGCAACGGCACCCTCTTTGCTGTGTGTGTGTGTGTGTGAGTGTGTGTGTGTGTGTGAGTGTGTGTGTTTCGGCTGGAGTGAACATGGCGGAGCGGAGCAGGATGCGTTCAAGCGCCGAAGGAAAGTTGCTGTTGTAAAGTGAGCCCGCATCGCTTTGTCTGCGGTGATCGCGGGCGATGAAGCGGTGAGTAAACACGAGTGCACCGGAGACCGGTGAGTAAATTGTGCGCTTGTTCGTTAGCCGGAGTGCCGCTGTGGTCGCGCCGCTGCTGGGCTTCACTCTGCTGCGATGTGGCGCGTCGGAGCGATGCAGAGTGAGAACTCGAGCTGAAGCTCAAACAAACCTGAGCTCCGTGATACATGATGTTCATCATAGCTGATGGACTTGATTGGGTACCACATTGGCAGGGTTCCGGTCTTTATTACTAAGGAAGAATGATTCCTATTATAGAAAGTTTCGCGTTCAGGAAAATCTTGCTGCAAACTAAGCAGAGCTGTGTCTTTGGTATTATGATGTAACAAGAGCAAATAAAAACTCCTCCTGATGTTCCTCTGCCTTGTTATGAGGCTATTATTGGACGTGCACCTGCCGCGCTGTAATTGCATTAGATGTGATTTAATTATTGACACAATTCACCCAGAGAGTGAACACCAGCTCCATCCATGGACTGCTGTTTATTTATTTATTTTTATGGGCACAATGTGTATGTGATTGTGCCCTGCGATGGATTGGCACTCTGTCCAGGGTGTACCCTGCCTTGTGTCCGATGCTCCCTGGGATAGGCTCCAGGTTCCCCCGCTACCCTGGAAAGGATAAAGTGGTATAGAAGATGGATGGATGGATGGAAACAATAACTATTTAATATTTAGTGTTTCCTCTCAAGGTCACACACTTAAAATATACTTATTTTATTCTTTGCTTTGCAATTCACTTCATGTGAATTCATCTGAGCCTAAAACTTTCCCTCTATTTTAATGCTCCTGTATACACGTGTCAGGAGATAGCACACATGTATTTTATCTGGACTACATCCATTCCTCTACTAATTATAGCTTTTTAAATGTGCATGCTAACTGGCATGCTCAATGTATTATTCTATGCGATGTATTAATGTATGTGTTCCAGCAAGCTGTGCAGATGTGCAGAATGTTATGATAATTAGCTGTAATTTGTGTAATATTAATATATTATCGAACGGCTTGTGTTCACTGTTTAGTTGTATGACATGGGAGAATAATGTGTAGTTCGTGATATCTTTTCCGTGAAGTGTCTGGTCAGGAGTGTGAACTCTCAGCTGTCCACTGTGAATAAAATGACCAGTTTTGAACAAAAGTACTGCAGCCATTGAGTGGATTATGTTGTGGTTGGAATGTAATTGAGAAGCTTCTTGGAACATTTTTTTGCACCAACTCAATAATTATAGTCAATGCCTATTGAAGGAGAGAGGAATAAAAGACCTTTTGCACATTTTTAGATGAGACCATTAATAAACAGCTTGATTCCAAACTCCAGCGAGCGCTGGGCCGAGACGTGCAGATGAAAGCTGCTCATTGAGTCCTATACTGATGCTCTTGATAAGTGGGATAATTAAAAAGCAGTGCCTCTGTGCACCATTCTTAAGGCTGTGATCCATCTCATGAAAACCCTCATCAGCAAACTAGAACTAACTGGGTTAATTTGCATTGTGCAAATACAATGCCTTATCATTTGTCTTCTGTTAATTTGATAAGTATTAAGCGGGATGTCTAAAGCTCACATATAAATGACAAGAACATGCAGCATACATTTCATGTTGCTTATGTTTGGAAGTTCATCTTTATCTTTACTCAGTATTTAATCTTTGTTTAAGTAGTTTATGTAAGTTAAGATACCGCTGCTATACCAGGATTTGTAAACTAAGCATTGAACACTGTGGCTGAAGTTTGTTCTGCCAGACCAGTGGGTTGTTTCTAGAAACATGTGATGCATCAGTGTATGTCAGGTGGCTGTAGGAATATTCATTACGTTAATTTTTTTCTACGTTGTTGTTTTTAAGGGCTTTGATGGTAGTGAAGTGCTATATTAGTAAAACAACAGGAATAGATAATGAACACACTTGTTTGGGCTCAAGGTAATTTACTGTATTGAAGGTCATAGTTTGTGTGTGAATGCATTAACAAGTTGTATGAACCACCTTGATCTATGATGATGCCATAATCAAAATTATGAGCTTCATTTAGTAAATTATGTAAATGAATTTATGTTATACTAAATTTCAAAGCTAATTTAAAATTTCGTTTAAATTATGCTGACTCTCCCCCACAGTCCATAAAGCTTTTCTGCTGGGGTTTTAATCTACTTGATATGCAGCTACCAAGATTTTATAATGCATTATTTTACATATTTATGAATTTGTGTTTTAGGAAAGGTTTGTCAATGTTCTTCTTTGTTCTTTTACTTTAAAAAAAATATATATCTATGTTCCCTCCTACCACATTCAGTGCTTTCAGCTTAATTTTATCTTCACCCTTCACTTTCATTAGTTACCAGGTTACTGTTTTCATGATAATTAACATTCACTTTAAAGCAGATCTAAGTTAAAGGTTTGTTTTGTGTGTGTGTGTCTCACTCTAGTAAAATATAAGCCTGTGTTTCACTTGTATATCAAGTCCACTATCAAGGTGGCCTTAATTAATTTACTGTATGTCCCAGGGGACCTTGCATCTAGCATTTATTGAGTCTCCGGTATCAGCCTTATGGATCCAACATCGTACCATGCATCACCACCTTCATGGAGGTTGAGGTAACAGGTGAAAAATAGCACCAGGAGGAACAGTTAAAAGCATATTTTCGTTTAAGGACAAAGCAGTAACCCCATTTGAGCTGAATCGCTATTCCTATGAAGACAAGAAGGTGATCTGTCTTGAAGAGCTAAGCGCTGAGTGCATCGTGTCGAATGGATGGCAATGTGAAAAGGAAGCAGCAGGGGGGCAGCTCCACAGGGAGCCAAGAGCTGTCTGGTCAGGGATCAAATTCTCACGCTGTTGGCTAGCGCACATCCATAATTCATGTGCTTTCTCACTTGTAGAGGAAAATGGAAAATGTGGTGCTGTTTTTCCTTCTGACATGCTCTTACTCTCCTATTGGTTTTGCCCTCTCGTTTCATCCAGCTCTTAGCATGCTTCTATTTCAAGCACCATGAAAGTCAGGCATGGTTTGGCTAAACCTGGAGATTTATTGGTTTAAGGAATTCAGGCTTCTTAAAATGAAATTACATATTTAGACATGTCTTGGAGGTTTTTGCCACCATGAAGCTTAGATAAGCCAGAGAATTATGTTAGCTTGTGCGTACGGCTCACAAACTTGTCCTCTGATTGTTCTTGTATTTAAATTATTACAGTAAGGCACTTATGGAAAATTAGAAGTTTGATGCTCTCATTCTCTAATTCTCTTTGATTTGCCTGGTAAGGACTGATGCAGAATGATGCAAAGATTGTTTTCCCACTCAAATTAGTTACTTTGAATAACAATTTTTCTTTTAGTTCAAAGCCTCCATGTCACTGGAGAATTGACTAAACCTGCCTTTCTCTCCTCAGCATGGGCTTTTATGTAATCAATTGTTCATCCAAGCTTGCTAATCAGGTTTCGAAGACTCACACTTTCAGTATTACACACACACACACACACACACACACACGCACACATGCACAGAGGTGCAGCCTCACCAAGGTTCAAAAAGAACTCAAGCATTGCTAGACATATGTTTTGATTACAGACTGAGAGCATCTGTCATTTAAAATTTCTGAATATTAATTTTTAATTTATAAGAATAAAAAATCTAAATGAGTTCCCTGTCTTGTTTTACATGAAGCACTGACATGTATAAAAGGACTAACCTGCTTATCTCCTGCCTGTTAATCTTGTGAGATTTTAGATAATGGCCTGAAAAGACTGCACATTAAAATGTATGAAATAGCATTTTTTTTAACTTCATAACTCAGAGAGTAATGGATGACTTCCATATGAAGAAACATTTTTTTCCCACCTTAAATATAGGTCAAATTCTCTCTTGTCAGTTAATTAGCATTAAGTGTGGCACTGGCTCAAACATTCATTAGTCTTGAACATCAAACTGTATTTAGCATTTGCTTTAGGCTTTGGATCGAACCATATCATATCACGCTTTGGACTAATCCAAATTATGCATGCATTTCTGGTAGCCTGCTTTAGTCTTTTTTATAGTTGAAAGTACTGTTTGGATTCTTTTATTTCATATACTGTATTTCAAATTTCACAGGGATTACCTTTTCTTGTACAATGTTTTGAGTTGGTACACTCAATAACAATAGAAATCAAATGTATTATACTCGAGTACTTTCACTGAAATCTGGAAAACAAACAGTGAATAATAATAGTCAAATAACTTTTAGCTTTAAGATATGATAATTCCCGTTACAAGTGAACAGTAAATCCTATGTTAGCCACATTTTATTCTCTTAACCAAAGCTCAACACAGTTTGCATTTATCATATTGCTCTAGTACTGAAATTTGAGTTCAGGATACACATTTCATTACAGGTAGCTCTAGAAATGACATAGGAATGATATCCAGTTTTGGGTAGATATTAACTTGATTGGATATTGGAGGAAAAAAGAAGGAATCTCATCTGATTTTATAATAAATCAAGCATGAAGTATTTTCTTGCAACACAACATAATGTAAAGTGACATTAAGTATATCACAACATAATAAGAGAAGCTTTAGTTCCAAATCAACAGAGAGTAGCTAGCTATTTAGCTGTATTTTACAGGAATTACAGTTCTTATATTTTAACAGGTCTCTTAATCTTTTATTGTCTTATTTTGTACACATTTGTTTGTTGTTTAGCTAAAAGTTATTTGACTAAAAAAGAGTTGCACTTTTGTGTAAGCCGTGGTAGATAGCTGTGTAGTTCCTTTTTCAAGGTAGTTGAGTGTTTGTGTTTTTGAGTATGGCAATTTGATAACTTCATCTTTGATCTTAAGTAAACCCTTGAATTAAAAAGCACTCCTTTTATAAAAAAAAAATATTGGATATCACTATCGGTATAGGAAAAAAGGTGATATCCTGTCATCTCTAGTTAGCTCAGCTAACTATTGTATAGCCCATATTGATGAACTTACATATGTGAACACTTGTACTTGGCTTGTAGAGCTTGAATGGATGGTTAATGGTTCTGTCTTAAGTAGCAGTAGTCATTAATTATAAAGGGCTATGATATGCGGATTTGTACATATATTACATATTGAATATTGTACATAAAGTCTTTAATCTGTAGGTACATTTTTGGCATTGAGGCTATTATTTCAAACAGTTGTTTAAAACAACCACCTATGCACCTTCTATATGGATTAGGGCCTAGTGAGAGTAATATATTTTCTATTGTGCGGAGGTTTACACTAGAAGAACAGTAAGGTGTGTCTTTTGAGTCACACCACAGCTTCTCTTTATAACATTTGAGACTGAAAAAGGCTTCTTTGTTCCACTTTTCTTTTGAACAAATACAGGATTGGCTCTTGAGCCTCTTGCTCATTCCCAGGCGTATGAGTGTGTAATGGGATACTTTTCTTTTGTATCTTGCTGCATTCACAATGAGATTTCTCTCTCATGCTGCCTTATGAGACCTGGGTTTTGCCAGAGGTTTTGTTGCAGTCAGATTATGTAGAATATTTGCTTTGAATGGGAAGCAGGTGGTAGAATTAGAAAGTAGAATAACAGCTTGCTGAAAGCCAGATCGAAATTGTGGCCAGGGAAAAGGAATTGATATAGACCAGTGAAATGTGGGTTTGTTTTAAAAACTTTCCTTTCAACTTAAAAAGTTCCTTTCATAGTCCTGCTTTTTTCTTTTCAATTGCCATAGCACCATGGTCACAATGACTTACTGTCTGGATTGTTGTAGCTGCAGCTGCATTACAGCCCAGTGGGTTTCCAAATCTTTCTATCTGTGGTCTAATTTGCACAGTGAATACTGTGCCTCTGGGGGCTTCCATGGGCCTGCATGTCTCCTGGGATCCCTCCACTATTAATGGTCCAGACACATTCAGCTAGCTGTAGGGAGGACCGTTGGCAAATTCAATATTGTGTTATTATAAAAACTTTTTTTTAGTCCTAAATTTTAATCTCACAGACAAAATGGGGGTTTCAGTGTACCACTTAGCCTTTAATCTTAGCCCAGCCCTGCCCCCTATGTATGACCACACCCCAAATTTTGCATATGACCTCAGAACAGTTTCTGTATATACCTTTTCAGGTTTAATGCAAATCCATGTAATTAATCACGAGTTAAATCTGTTTGAGTAAATTAGGCTCCACCTCATAAGAACTGATTGATGTGAGAGCCACATTATTATTATTATTATTATTATTATTATTATTATTATTTTTACAAATATCAACATATTTCTTTTCAGTATTGAGGTTCACACTCTGCTGAATAGTTTGGCACCAAATTTATGAAGTTAAACCAAAAATCCTAGGACTAGTTTGCAAAAAGAGTTTTTACATATTGTGCTGGTTATCGTAAATTAGAACGGGCAGAGCTACATGGTTCTTGAGGTTTTTTTGTTTGGTAGAATCCAAGGAATCTATCTAGCCATGAAAAAGTATTTGATTTATTTTGTTTTTGTGTATATCTCATGCTAAATTGTTTCAGAAATTAAAACAGAATCTAAGATAAAACAAAGGCAACATGGGTAAACACAAAATACAGTTTTTAAATTATAATGTTGTTTATTGAACCAAAAAAGTTATCCAATACCAATTGAGCCTGTGTGAAAATATATTTGCCCCCGTAGTTACTAATTCCCTAAATCTATGAAACTGCATTCATAATAGGGTTCAGCTGGACTAGAAACAACCAGGCCTGATTACTGCAAACCCTGTTCAGTCATATCAACACATAAATAGAACTTTTTCAACAACATGAATTTGGTTAAAAGGTTTTACCCTGTAACACACTATGCCAACATTTAAAAGAAAATTCCAGAAATGACAAGGAAGAAGGTGATTGAAATGCATCAATCTGGGAAGGGTTACAAAGCTATTTCAAAGGAACAAAGTGAGAGCCATTATCTCCAAATGGAAAAACTCTGCACAGTAGTGAATCTTCCCAGAAGTGGCCGACCTTCCAAAATTCCTCCCAGAGCACAGCAACTACTCATCCAGGAAGTTACAAAAAAGCCAAGGACAAGATCAAAGGACCTACAGACCTCTCTTACATCAATAAAGGTCAACGTTCATGACTCCACTATCAGAAAGACACTGGGCAAAAATGGCATCCACTTCTAACCCAGAAGAACATTAAGGCTCGTCTTATTTTGCCAAAACACAAATTGATGATCGTCAAAACTTTGGGGAGAATGTTCTGTGGACTGAAGAGTCGAAAGTGGAACTGTTTGGAAGACAGTGGTCCTGTTACATCTGGCTTAAACCAAACACTGAATTCCACAAAAAGAACATCATACCTACGGTCAAGCATGGTGGTGGAAGTGTGATGGTGTGGCGATGCTTTGCTGCTTCAGGGCCTGGGCAACTTGCAATAATTTAGGGAAACATGAATTCTGCTCTCTACCAGAAAATCCTAAAGGAAAATATCTGGTCTTCAGTTCGTAAATTGAAAGTCAAGCGCAACTGGATTATGTAGCAAGACAATGTAAATCCTAGTCCTAAAAGTAAGTGAAAGACTGATCTCCAGTTATCAGAAGCGTTTTGTGGCAGTTATTGCTGCTAAAGGTGGCACAACCAGATTTTAGGTTTAAGGGGGCAATTAACTTTTCACAATGGTGATAAAAAGATTTTTTAAAATAAAAACTGTATTGTATGTTTACTCAGGTTGCCATTGTTTTATGTTGTATTTCATTTGAAGATCTAAAACTATTTAGTAGGAGATATACACAAAAAAAGAAGAAATAAAACACTTTTTCACAGCAAACTATCTGTCGAGCTATTGATCTATCGTTCGTATTGGATTTCCTCCTAACTCCCAAGTGTATGCCTTCATTCTGGGCCTGGGCCTGGCTGAAAGTTTCACTATACTTCCTGAATAATGTATAGTATTTATATCCTTTTTGATAAATCAACTGAATAATAGGACAAATAACTGAATGAGTAAAAACTGAAAAATAAGCTGGGACTTTAAGGGGCTAATTCCATCTCATGTGGAGAACTAGTACCTGTACATATGGTAAGCAGTCCAAAAATGGTAATACAGTGTGCTGTCCCAATGTATGTTTATTTATCTTCAAATAAAAATAAAGGGATGGTTTGCAAATTTTCAACTCCCATACACTGATCTGGAGAGGTTGTTTTTATGGCTAGCATTTTTACAGAAATACTTAAACACAACATGTGGGCATTTGACTTGCATATTTTCACTAACCATTTCACCCTAGAGAACTTTCAAACAAAACAGCCTGGAGGATTTTGTTGGAGGAAAATACTCTGAACTATTCAGAAACAAGGCACTGTGTTTTGTTTTTTGCTTTTGGGATGGTTGTCAGTCCTTTACTGCCAACATTTAAAACATCCAGTAGAATAAAGTTCCACTCTTAAAAACAAATGCATGTCTGAAGGAATTGTCTGGCACTCTCCACATGCACACCATTGGTCCCCAATCCTCCTCTCAGGTGACGTTAACCCTGGGAATGTTTTACTCACCTTGATTATTTCGTCCAATATGCATCAACCCTTCATAGTGAAACACCATCAGACACATTTGTTTATATGTGATGAACATTTATATCGTATGAATTTATATATTACTTAATCATTTACTTTTGGCTTGGCATTTTGACACAGATTTACATCTTCCGTCTTTAATCCTGGCACTATTCCATGTAGTAGTAATAACTCCTTAACAAGCAGGAGCTGTTGTCTATGACGGGAAGGATCACTTGCCAACCCCAACCCAAAGCCTGGGTTACGGGAGGTCATCCAGCAGCCGGTTTTCTATGGCACAGTTCCATTGGGTCACTGTGATGAAGCTGATTAAAACTTGATGGACGCTGTTGTGATGTGAAGTGCATGGGGCTGAGCATTTTTCTCTTTCAGCTTGGGAGCATGAACTCTGTTAAACCTCCAGCTCTGTTCTGCTTGCATTAAACCTATTGTTATAGAGCGCTTTTTAGTGTAGATGTGGTTTCTAAACACCCCTTTTTTTTTTTTTTTTTTTTTTTTTTTAGATGTTTGAGACTAATTTTGTATGGAAAAAATTCAATGCAAAGCTTCAACACCTTGGAACTGAAGTAGAGGGTTGAAGTTTTTTCCAAAAGATATTCCCTCAGTTGGTGTTTTGATGTTGGTGGAGAGTAGGGATGTCACGATACCAAAAATCTACTAGTCGGTACCGATACCACCAAAAGTACACGATACTCTATACCAAAGTCGATACCACGGTGTGGTATAAAAATAAAATGAAAAAAATAAAAATAAAAAAACTCTCCTGGAGGACATCCTCCTCTGGCTGATACTGGCAAAGAGAGACGGGGGGGGGGATTGTAGTTATCAAACACTGCCTGATTATGAGTGGATGTGCACTCCAAAACGCGCGCGCGCACACACGCATGCACAGAGACGCGCGCACGCACACACCCTTTATACTCTGAATGCAAGCATTAGTTTAAATTCACTGATATGGTGGCAGACCAAAACGATTTATTAAAAGCATGAACATTTGAATAATTATTAGTGACATTAGGCTACATTTAGCTGACAGGACACGGGCTGAATGGCGATGCATGGTGGCCCATTAGGAGGTAGTTTATAACACTGCAATGCGTTAGCGTCGTTAACAAATAACTGGCTATTGAAAACATTACATGGAGCATAACGTTAGCTGGTTTCACGGCTACAATGCCAGCTGCCTCAAACAAACATAATATAGGACCGTCTTTCAGGTGCGTCGCCAAATTCCAGGTGTTTCCTCGCTTTGTTTGAAATGAACGATAGCATCGGTTGCACACCGGAAACCGATACTAGCTTTCCTGTCTTTTCCTCTCTTTTCCTCTCAACGAGTCAGGGCGGAGCTAAACTTACAGCTAAGCTAATTTTTTTGTAGTTTTTCCCGTGTGCTTGTAGGCGTTCTTCTTCTTCTTCTTCATCATTTGTGGACTAAAACACTTGCGCGTATTTGCTGCCCCCATCAGGTCCAGAAGAATCGAAACCTCGATATTTTCGTTACAATCGGTACCAACGGAAATGCAGTAAAACAAGTACCGTCACGTTTTAAGAATGTTGGTACCGACTTGGTACCGAAGTATCGGTTCTCGTGACATCCCTAGTGGAGAATGCTGTCTATCACATCACTCCAACCCCACATTATCTCCCTTAAGTGTTCAGCTTGGTTAAGGATCAGTCAGAAAAACTTTGGATTGATTTGCAGTGACACTTCCCTCTATGGGGATATGTGAACCCAAACCATACCATTAAAACGTTCTCCACAACATAATAGAGCCACTGGTATTTCCTTTAATTTGTCACTTGTCTTGTATATCATTAAAGTGCACCAATTTTGCTTTTTCAGATATTACCTTTCATGTAGTATATTCTATAGCTGTTTGTGAATGTAAAAAGTCTGCAAAGTTTGAAAAATCAAAAGTGTTGGACAAATGAAGTTATTGACTCCCAAAAGAAAGCACAGATTCTGAACAGCTGAAACGAGTCGTTAGTAATTCTAGACTTACTTCCTGTACTAACTTACATAATTTGCTAGCAAAAAACCTACCTCTGGTCTTCATTGGCTGCTCGTGAACAATGTGTACTTTGACCCGCCCTCAAACACTATAGTTGAGGTTGCGTCCTGAAAGAGTTAGGTTCATGTCTAGAAGACGATGATTTCTGCACTGCAAAAACAAAACCATTTTGCATGAACTCCCAAAGGATGAAGATGTAACGCGTCAGTGGTCAGAATTCATTTTAAGACGATACCACAGCAGTTCAACTCCGACCTTCGTTTGTGTTCCCGTCATTTCACTGATGATTGCTTCTCAAATCTAGCTAAAGTCAAATGATTATTCATTAAACATGGCACCGTACCCACTTTATTTGGACCATCTTGCACCTCTGGATCACAACCTGCAGGTATGATTAATTATTTATGTATATATTTTCTACATAGTGTTCCAAATGTGTGGTTTTGTGTTGTATACGTGTACAGCCAGTGAACAGCTGTTAGCCTCCGCTAACTGGCTAACTCACATTATTGTCAAACTACATATAAACTTACCACTGAGAAACGTCCTGTTTTCGTCGTACTTGCGAAGGTGGTTCGGGTTGATCTTCCGATGCATCATTATCGGACTCAGGCTCAAATTTGTAAGGTAAAACCGACATTATTGTGGATATGATAAACTCGGATTTGGTAAACTCGGATATGGTAGTGGGCGTTTCCTTTCTGATAGCGGTAGACCAATCACAACAGACTGGGACATCTCCCAAATCAGAGCAGAGTAGGCTCTCTGAAAGGAGGAGTTTAGAATGAACGGATCGTTGACTGAGTCGTTTATAACAGTAAGGCATAAAAGGTGATGCTGCAGTGTAAATTATGAGAAAATGAAAGGGTGTTTTGACCTTGGATGCATGTAAAATTATTGTATGAGACCTCTAAAACAAAAATAGACACATTGAAAAACCATATTAGGTGGACTTTAAGAGCATCTCTTTAATTCCATGTACTTATATTGATATGTCTGTCTGATACCAAATCTTTTAACTTAAGAGCTTAAGCCTTCAGGACAGTTTACTTGAAATAGGGGGCATTTCCCAGTTATGGAGACTACTGTCAGCTGCTCTTAGGTGGATCGGTACCTCCAAAGATTTTTCATACCCTTTGTTCCTTTTTTGTAACACAGTCAATGGGGCCTCACATTAATTGAAGGTGAATCCAGCACTTGTGAACCCTTTAGGCTCTACAATATTAAATCAAGGCACTCTTTGGTACAAAAATAGAGTGATGGCTTGCAATATAAAGTTGGAGGTCATAACCAATAACCAGTCATCGCGAACGAAATAGCCTGGTGCTTCTGTTTTGGATGGCATAGCTAGCTTAAGGGAAACCTTTGCATTGTATTTGGATGTTTGTTCCTATGTTTGTATCCAAACATTTGGATGATTGTTCCAAGGTACACAACTAAGCTGGAAGTGTAGAGAAAATAACTGGAAAAAGTGATGGAACATAACCAAGTACATCATGTGCAATGTTTTGTTGGGGCTGTACTTGTAGTTTGCATTTAGAGTTACTTTTTCATTTAGGGCCTTTAGCAGATGCTTGTACAGAAGTTCTTTTTTATGTACATGGGAAATAAATCCAAACCTAATCTCATATATGCAAATTCAGCCAAGCGAGGGTGATGTGGTAGAATTTTTCATGACGTTTAATTTCTGCTCAAACAAAATAAACATTTTTTCAATTCCACCTAGAGAGTGCAAGCTTAACACTCTGTTAGCGACAACTTCCTTCCTCAACCATGTGGTTGTGGTTCCTGCTACTGCTGTTGTTTCATTGTCAGCACACAACACACTAACTCCTTGTGTCTCCAAATATAGTGTGTGTCAATAAACCTGTGTCCTCCCTCAAAGCTGTTGTGAGTGTTAAAACAAAAATGATTCATTTAGAAGGTGTATGGGAAATTGAACACAAGAAAAAGTTTAAAATCTGAAGTTTAAAATTAGAGATTGACCGATAAATGCTTAAATATTTTTCCTGATATTTAAGCATTTTTCCATAATCGGATATCGGTTTTGTAATATCGGATCCACCGATAAATTGTGCTCAGGACCAACATTTGCTTTAATTAATAAACTTTATTTAACATAACAGCACATTAATGCACAAATTAGATGTGTTACATAACTACTTGACATGCTGTTTAAGCAGCTTGTTGCTAAGAAATAGAGACAAACTCACAGAATCACATAATCTGTTTACCTCATCAAAGCTTTTATTTAAAAAAAAAAGACACTTTAGTAACAGTGCACTTTATTTTTTTTATTTAATTTTTTTGCACTCTTTCAGACCCCTCTATTTATTGGTGCATAAATAAGCGTTATTGTTTTTTGTTTTGTATGCAAGGAGGAATTGAAATTGACAAAATTGTTCTAAATAAAACGTTTGTTCAGTTCAGTGGTGTTGTTATCATTGCGTCGAAAAAAGAAGTAAAACAATAAATAAATATTGGTTCTGCATATCGGATATTGGGCATCTAAACATGCAAATAATTGGGATCGGGATTCGTTATTAATAATCGATATCGGTCGATTTCTATTTAAAATCTATTATAAGCCAAGTGTCTCCTTTAAATATTTGCATAGGTGATGCAAGCCTTCAGAAGCTGATTTTATCTATACTCCCACCTCAAAGCAAGTTCTCTGTATTTTTTTTGGAGAGCAAGGCAGTTTTACTTGGATACTGGCTGCTGTTTTCTAGCTAATGATAGTGTAGCACAGTGAGACCAGAGGCTTAAAAGCGTCGTCTGCCAATAGAAAGCTTTTTGCTAACAATCCCCTCATAAGCCTGGTTGCTCTCATATTCTCCTTTTGTGCTTCCTCTTCTCATTTATATCTGAGCGATATACTTGTTATTTCTAATGACTCACTAAGTCCTTTTGTGTTGTTGCATTCTTTAGTTTTGTCTTTGGATGAAGTTTTGCAGGATATTACACCACAGATGTATGAGCTCATAACCTATTACCCATTACCACAAGCAGATTTGATGCTTAATACTGAATGGTCCCAATGCTAGTCTTACTAGACCTGTTGATCTATTCTTGTTAAAAAGCACTCAGTCTTGAGTAGCAGCCTGGCTCATTGAAGAGGCCCTAAGGAAATGTCTTGAGTAAGTATTATATAGTCTTAGTTGCAAAGATTATATTAATATCCCCAATATCTGCCAAACAGAATACCACCTCAAACATCAAGCATGTATCATAAGCCAGGCATTGACTTGCCAGTTAAATTGTGGAGCCAGAGATTGCAGTTCACAATGACTAATGCACAATTAAATTAGATGTATTTACTGAAAGCTGAAAGATTGTTAGTATCTCCAGTCTAGAAGTAATTATGACAATAATACACAGTAATGACAGGTGTTTAATATGAGTGTTTATTTATTTAGTAGTACAATCTGAATCTAATTTATTATTTGAATTCCCCCCCTCCCCCACATGCCTTGCAGAGGAATCCAGTACATTAAATGTATCATAAGGTTAAACATCAGCCTTGTGAGCTGAGAATGCCTCTCCTAAATTTAGTAGTCACAAATTATGAGAAGTGGGAAAAAAAAAACCCTAAAACTTTTCCCAGGTTAGAGCTCAGTCTGAATACTGAGGCAGAATATCTATACCTATACCTGTATGATGATAGTCTCCACTCCATGGTTAACCATTGACTTGCTGTGGCTTTATTTTTGCCTGGTATGCTCACATAAACATCAGAGCATCTGCACCTGCCATAAAAATGCAAATGGTGTAATTTAAGCTGTAGCTGCTGGAATGATCAGGATTTCTGCATGATTGTGAACGGTTATTCATTTAGGTCTTAACAATAAATAAATACAACATGGTAATATTTAGTAATATTTCACAAAACACAATCATTTGCAGTGTTGTATCTTTGTATTTTACAGTGGAAAGGATAGGGTTTATAAGGTGTGTTTATGGGAAACAAAAAAGTCGCTATATAAAGGTGCCGAAAGTATCAAATGAGTGTGTTTAAAAAATTTTATTTAGTTTAAGCGTACTGTATCTACAAATATATCATATTCATCAAACAGTAAGAAACATCCGGAATTTGTCTCAGAACCTGTTCTTTTAAGGCCTAATATACCTAATATGCCTGTCCATATACCCTCCCACCTAATCAGCATGTGACAAATTAAAAGAATAAATCTCTCTCTCTCTCTCTCTCTCTCTCTCTCTCTCTCTCGCTCTCATGCTGTGGGTTCATTTTGCTGGCATGGTTTGGGTCCACTTTGAGGGATGGGTAACTGCAAATAAATACAAAGCTCTTCTGACTGATCACCTTCATAAGATGTTCTTTCCTCAGTATAGCTCTAGACTTGTAGAACATATGCCATGGTGCATGGTGATCCCAACACCATAGTCAGATTTTCCTTTCTTGATTTTCCTTTAATTTGTCACCTGTCCTTGTGGAGCTCTAGTGTGTTCTAGTCAGGATGGCACATCAATTCCCCTGGATAAGGTGTAGTTTACTAATTCTGCACCTCATATTTAGTCTCCAAATCTCTCACTGGGTGTGAAGACCTTTTCTGCGTCTCTTGATGGGTTTTCACCTGAAGTCATGCTCCGGCTGTGTGAGGTCGAGCTGCCTGACCTCTTTGTCATGTGCTTTTGTGTTTGGGTTGCTGTCTGTGGTGCTGATCCTGCATTGTTGGAGATCTGGGTGTGGTAGTGTAGTGGTGTGAGGCCTGGGATTTATTATGCATCAAGATAAGGATATTTTTAATTCCTATTCATGGGAATGTTTGTTTAAAGTGTAATGAAAATAGTATGCAAAAAGCAATACAAAATGCTTGAATATAATAGATACTTCTGGAATTGTTGCTTCTCTATCATGTGACTGTACAATTTGGACAATTTAGGTAGTATGCTAGTATGTTTCAGATGTTTATACAATGCAATTTTACGTGTGTGGTGACCTTTAAAACATGTTGTGTGTTGAATTTTGGTTTATTTCATATTTTGAGGATCTGCTACCGAGGTCTCTATTTATATCATGAGGAAATGAACAAAGTACATCAGAGACTGTTATGTTCACAGGTATTTCTTGCAAGCAAAATTTATTAGTGTGGTTCAAATCAAAGTTCCTGCTGAGATTTACAGATTTAAAAAACATTTATTATATAAAACTCTGTAGTTACTCATGCAGAAATGTGTAATTATTTAAAGGAACCATAAATTATGATTGTAAATAGCTGAGTCATGTTACAACAAATCCACTCTGGACACACACGCTAATCATGTTTCCTTTCCCCCAGCTGTTGGCTTAATTACTTTTCCCTGGTGCCCATAAAGAAAAGTAATATGACTCTAGTCAATAGGATCATTTAGTTGCTTCCTGGTAGGGAAAAATACTCAATTTTCCTCACTCTTCCATATCTCACTCTCCTAGCTCACTAACCCCTATCATGAATCTACTTCACACATCTGCTACCTCATTATCGCTTTCATTTTTACATATACAATGCTTCCCTTAAATCATCTTTTTTCTTTATAGCAATCAGAAGTTTGCATTTATTTAGAGATATACAGTAGTCGATTGCTACAGCATGTACAGACATCTCCCTGCCGTTGTAGCTTGGCCCAGGGCACACATGCTAGGACATGTCAGAGCTGGAATGCCAGCACTTTCACACAGTCTGAACTCTATTATAACCCTTTGTTGACAGATTGCACATTAGATGCAAACTGTTTCATAATGAGTCACTAATGGTCGACTGGTGAAGTTAAAGTGACAAGGCCTACTTGTAATTAGTAAATCAGTCAGCATGATATTCAGCATTTAGATTCCCCCTCAGGCTAAATGAGAGAATTTGGAGATTTTGAGCAGGGAAGTAAAATGGGGAATTTACTTTGGCTTGCCTCCAAGGAGGGCAAAGCTGCTCTATGCACATTTATGGTCAATCAACCCAACTTCCTCTTATGAATCATTTTTGTCTAAGATAGCATGTCCAATTTCATAGTGTCTACAGGATGTAGTTCAACATATAAACTCTCACATACAGTATCTCACAAAAGTGAGTACACCCCTCACATTTTTGTAAATACTTGATTATATCTTTTAATGTGACAACACTGAAGAAATAACACTTTGCTACAATGTAAAGCAGTGAGTGTACAGCTTCTGTAACAGTGTAAATTTGCTGTCCCCTCAAAATAACTCAACACACAGCCATTAATGTCTAAACCGCTGGCAACAAAAGTGAGTACACCCCTAAGTGAAAATGTCCAAATTGGGCCCAAAGTGTCAATATTTTGTGTGGCCACCATTATTTCCCAGCACTGCCTTAACCCTCTTGGGCATGGAGTTCACCAGAGCTTCACAGGTTGCCACTGGAGTCCTCTTTCACTCCTCTATGACGACATCACGGAGCTGGTGGATGTTAGAGACCTTGTGCTCCTCCACCTTCCGTTTGAGGATGCCCCACAGATGCTCAATAGGGTTTAGGTTTGGAGACATGCTTGGCCAGTCCATCACCTTCACCCTCAGCTTCTTTAGCAAGGCAGTGGTCATCTTTGAGGTGTGTTTTGGGTCGTTATCATGCTGGAATACTGCATACTGATCATGCTCTGCTTCAGTATGTCACAGTACATGCTGGCATTCATGGTTCCTTCAATGAACTGTAGCTCCTCAGTGCCCGCAGCACTCATGTAGCCCCAGACCATGACACTCCCACCACCATGCTTGACTATAGGCAAGACACACTTGTCTTTGTACTCCTCACCTTGTTGCCACCACACATGCTTTACACCATCTGAACCAAATAAGTTTATCTTGGTCTCATCAGACCACAGGACATGGTTCCAGTAATCCATGTCCTTAGTCTGCTTGTCTTCAGCAAACTGTTTGCGGGCTTTCTTGTGCATCATCTTTAGAAGAGGCTTCCTTCTGGGACAACAGCCATGCAGGCCAATTTGATGCAGTGTGCGGCGTATGGTCTGAGCACTGACAGGCTGACCCCTCACCCCTTCAACCTCTGCAGCAATGCTGGCAGCACTCATACATCTATTTCTCAAAGACAACCTCTGGATATGATGCTGAGCATGTGCACTCAACTTCTTTGGTCGACCATGGCGAGGCCTGTTCTGAATGGAACCTGTCCTGTTAAACCGCTGTATGGTCTTGGTCACCATGCTGCAGCTCAGTGTCAGGGTCTTGGCAATCTTCTTATAGCCTAGGCCATCTTTATGTAGAGCAACATTTCTTTTTTTCAGATCCTCAGAGAGTTCTTTGCCATGAGGTGCCATGTTGAACTTCCAGTGACCAGTATGAGGGAGTGTGAGAGCGATGACACCAAATTTAACACATCTGCTAATTGGGTCCAATTTGGACATTTTCACTTAGGGGTGTACTCACTTTTGTTGCCAGCGGTTTAGACATTAATGGCTGTGTATTGAGTTATTTTGAGGTTACAGCAAATTTACACTGTTACACAAGCTGTACACTCACTACTTTACATTGTAGCAAAGTGTCATTTCTTCAGTGTTGTCACATGAAAAGCTATAATCAAATATTTACAAAAATGTGAGGGGTGTACTCACTTTTGTGAGATACTGTATATATCTGTGTGTGTGTCTGATGTATCCATGACAACCAGAAACTTTGGTTTTGTGTTGTTTTAGAATGACATGGTGTGAACATTAGTTTTGGAGGGAAAACCTGGGGTTGGCATTTAAAGACTGGCTCTGGCTCCACTGCAAACCTCCCCAGTATACTGTATAGTGATTACTGAAGATGAATGTTTTCAGAAGCATGGATAATCTTCTCTCATCCTTGCACTATATTCTGATGTAGGTTTCCTACACTATACTAAAGGCCCTAAATGGTCTGAATAATAATTCACAGATTTTGGCCTTAGGTCTTTGACTGTTAATAATGTTAATTAAAAAAATATTAATTGTGTCATTTTAGAAAAAAAAAATAGCAATATGATTTTGTGATTATATTGATACTCTTTAGTTGTAGCTTCAGTGAACTGCAGATTGACTGTTGTGTGTGTGTGTGTGTTTGAGTGATGCAGATGAACATGGCCTTGAGCCCATATGAAGGGTCTATAACAGTATAATAGAAATCAGCCTTTTTCAAATATCCGTCCCCATTCACTCTACAATGTATCTGGCACTAGAGGGAATTTTTATGAAGCATATTTTGGTGGTCAAACCCTTGCTGAAAAATCCATTTGCCAAAAAACAGGCCGAGCTGGTCAAACTGGTAGACCATCTTTACCAGCTGGTGAGTGCTGTTTAAAAGGAAACAGCTTCTGAATTTGCAGCTAATACCTCAGTACAGACAAGTTGTTTTTACTGATAAGATTTAATGAAGTAAAAATGAAACTGGAAAATAAATTTCAAACTGGTTCTGGTAGCTGGTCAGATCAAGCAGGGAATATAAAGAAACTAATGTCTATAGCATAAAGGAGAGCTTCTGATAAGCATGTATTTTAGAATATCAGCTACAGTGTCTTCCACTAATATTGGCACCCTTGGTAAATATGAGCAATGAAGGCTGTGAAAAATTGTCTTTGTTGTTTAACCTTTTGTTATTTTATTCAGAAAATTCACAAAAATTCTCTGCTCTCATGGATATCAAACAATTGCAAACACAACACAGGTTAATAAAAATAAATAAATAAATAAATAAATAAATAAATATAGGTGTGCCACAATTATTGGCATCCCTGTGACTACATATGAGAAAAATATATTTGAAGTATATTCCCATTGATATATATATATATATATATATATATATATATATATATATATATATATATATATATATATATATGTGTGTGTGTGTGTGTGTGTGTGAATATATTTTTATATATGCAGTGCCCTCCACTAATATTGGCACCCTTGGTAAATATAAGCAAAGAAGGCTGTGAAAAATTGTCCTTATTGTTTAACCTGTTGATCTTTTGTTCAAAACATACACAAAAATACTCTGCTCTCATGGATATCAAACAACTATATATATATATATATATATATATATATATATATATATATATATATATATATATATATATATATTATTTAGTACACCTCGGTGACTAGGAAGAGGAAATTGTTCAATTAGGACTTCCTGTTTCACAGGGGTATACATATGAGGTTAAGACAATTTTTCACAGCCTTCTTTGCTCATATTTACGAAGCGTGCCAATATTAGTGGAGGGCTCTGTCTAAAGAAAGAGAGAACGGTGGATGGATGGAGATGCTGAGATTCACACTGATTGTGAACTGCAGATAGATATGAAGTGAGAGAAGGAGAGGTGATAAGGTTAAACAAGGATGTAAAAAACAAATAGAAAATGTAACACAGATGTACCTACACATACAACAGAGAAAATAAAGATCATTTCTTTGCTTTTGGCAGAGTGCCTGAGTGAAATCTCCACTTTCATGCTGCCTTAATAAACCTGGATCTGTAAGTGTGTTTGTGTGTGTCTGTGTCTATTTGAATGTCATTTGTATCTTTCCTAATTATTGACAGCACTCAGGTTGGAAAGCTTTTATTATTACACACTGAAATAATTACACATTAAATGGAAATAAAGGTAATGTTTCTTTATGCTTGAAATGGAGAGAACAAAATGTGCATTTGTGCATGAAATGAAATGAAGGTGAAATACAGTGAAATGCATAAACCGTTCAGAGCTGTGTGCCGCTGCACTGACTCACTCCAGATGCTAAGAGGTGTGAGCTTTATGACTCCCCCCGGTGTCTTCCAGATTGACCTTCACTAAAGTGGATGATTTAATGGGCTGTGAAGGACTTCGCTCTAAGATGGAAGGAAGAGTGGAAAAGTGTTAAGTTGCCTGTACCATGTATTTATCAAAAGCCATGAACCTTGAATCTGAAAACAAGGCTGCTCACTGTAGCATAGAGCCCTCTGACTTTGTCCATGACTCTGTTTTATTATACTGTCCGTCATGGCTTCACATAGTTTTGGGGCAATGGAAACAACATATTGGGTGATAAAAAGGCCCTATTTTCTTGTTTTGTAAATGAACTCATGTTGAACCATAAAGGAATTGTCCATCTGCTATCTGCTTGTTTAAAAATACCACTAATTAAAATGACTAAGATAAGAACATGCCACAGTACTTTGTATAGCACTGTTAAGATTATTTAGCTCTGGATAATTTGGTTTGATGGCATGGAGAAACTGTGGATGCATGAAGAATATTAACTTGTCAATCATTCAATATTTAAGAGCATGCTTAGTCCTGATGTGTTGGTAATTGCATATTATTAAACTAATTAATATTATTAGAAAAATAACACAACATTGCATAATAGCAATACTTATAGTATTAAATACCCACAATAAAGCTGCAATGCAGCAGTTGACAGAATAAATGAGCTCTTTTAAATGTACGCATCAGATACATTGGCAGTTTAAGTTAGGAATTAACAACAGAATAAGAACAGAATTATCACACATTTCTCATACATTGGCTCTACATGGAGGTCTGTTGCCTTTCATGAGCAGTTGGTTAGCTACAGTAGGTAAGACCGTGTTTATTTGAAGCTCTAATACTGTACCAGTTAATACTGGGATTTGAGTCAGAGACTTGCCACTGGCTGAGGATTCACCACTGGGGTTACAAATATAATCCTTCAGCCATATGGAATATTATTTTATTTTGCCCCCAAATCGATGCCTGCCAAAGAAATGGTCAGCTGTATAAACTATAAAATATTTACACTTCACATGTCAAATACTTGCTTGTTTACTCTGTATTCCCTCATTTTTAAGTCGCTTTGGATAAAAGCGTCTGCTAAATGAATAAATGTAAAAAGGCTCTTTTTTATTCCCACCATACACAATGATGGGATATGCGGGTGCTGTCAGATTCCTGCTCATAATAATGCTCGTAATCTGATTTAGTTGTTTTGACTTGGTGTTTTAAAATCCTTTCATGGATACAAATGTATGAATTCTTGCTTAAGTACAGAGCTAAATTTCCACACAGTAAATAATATAGTTCTTAAATAAACTAAAATGTGATTCTGCTCCCTGATGCACAGCAGAATAAACCAGATTGATTTAGATTCCAGACTGGCAGTACACACAGGCTAGTGAGATCAGGCTGGCAGCTCACACGCTCAGCCGGCGTACTGTAATAAGAGCACTCTTCAGACGCTGGCTACGCCGTCGTGCCTCTCGGTTCTCATTAAGAGGCCTGTCAGTCAGGGAGCTGCTGGAACTGCACACTCCAGAGCTTACTCCACCATCACAACACATAATGACACCTGGCATCACAGAGTAGGACGTGGGATTAATGAATTGCAAATGTCTGCAAATTAATATGTTTAACGGGGACCAGTCGTCACCCATAAATCCTCCACCATTATTTAAGGTCTTATAGATATAAAGGTCATGAATATGGATCAAACCTCAATATGGATGATTGCTGCCCCCACTTGACATGTTTTGAGATGCCTCTTTTGACCTGTAGCTTGATTCACATTAAGCAGTGGCCACTGGAGTGTGTGAGTTGTAATTTTGTTTGTAATGAAGTGGTTGTGATGCTGATGGAGGACATACTGCATTCAGCAGCAGTGATTAGGTACAGCTATTGAGTTAATGGTGCTTGAAGATTTAATTTCTTTTGAAATGTAATAATTTTTTCTCTTTTAATTGTCACTAAATCATAGAAGAGGGAAGAACTGAATCAATAATAGTTTGGAGTCAATAGGCATTTGATGTTCTACTGATTTCATCATAAAAGAAGTGTGAAACATGAATTTACAGAATGAATAAACCAGGTTGCCTCTTGATTTCTAAAACTTAGTCTGCAAGAATGAAATTTCGATTCTAGGCTAGATGTCCCTGTGAAAAATAAATTGTATTGTTAAATCTATGAAGCATTGATATTCACATTTTTCCTTGAAAATGCATGACATTTTTATCTTAGTGCAATTAATTGCATGAAACAACATACAAAGCAACAACCGTTAATCAAGGTACTGTGTCTGAAGTAACTTGTACCTCAAAAGCTAATTTTTCTCTTTTTTTCCCCTGCAGGTGATGCCTGGTCAGCACTTTCCATAACAGCAAAGGTGAGCTTCTCCAATCCATGTAACGAGAAGTGTCTGCACTAGTGTGAGTGTGTAACTTGCTGGTTGTTTAGATTTCAAGGCAACATAGTATTAAAACTAATGAAATGCCTTTATTTCAAGAGAAATAAGCAAAATTGTAGCCTGTAATTGTAGTAGATGTATGTTTCTGAAAGCTCCACTGGGTAGAGGTGAATATCCGAGGGAAAATCATATTTGGTTCTAAAAGGAGACGGGCTTTTAATACTCACTCAGAGTTCCTGAAAGCTATTACTGTATGTGATTACAGAAAATCCGATTCGTCTCCTGCTCATTTCCACAGAGAACAAGTAGCAGGAAATGATGGGGTTGCTTCATTTTTAATTATACTAATTGCTTACTTTTTCCTACTAATTACTTACGGCCTAGTTGGGCATGATATGTGTGTGATGTGTGGCCTGCTTTGAACAAACTATTATTAAATGAGAGGAATTCAAAGATGACTGGAACCACTATATTTGCAGTGAATACTTGCTCTGTGGATGTATTTCATTTGTGCAGTGAGAAAAGCTGGCAGTTCTCATTTGTGCATAATGAAAAAATATCCAAAAAATGACCTCATTATGTGATTAGTTTAGGAGGTTGTGGTGAAAAAAAAAGCTTTCCAGCAGGCAGAGGCAGGAGAGTAGATCAGCGAAGGAATGGACTCTTTATATAACTCTAAGAATTTTCCTGAGAAGCCATGCTTGTGTCAGCGTTCTGCTCACAGTACTTAATGCATACTAGGCCTCATCTGCTGTGTTTCCATCAGCACTGCCACTTTTTACATCATCAACTGGGGAGACTTCAGTCTTGTTAAAATATATGGAAGAGAGCGTGTTTCCTCACATAGTGAAAAGCCCCTTTGGAGTGTAATGTCGAGCTTCACTCTCTTGCTTTCATGTTCTTGATCTCTTTGTCTTCTGTGCAGGAAGTGTTGTACATTTAAAACAGCACTCGACTTGAGTTAGTCAATATACTCATGCTTCCATTTAATAATAATGTGGTATTTCATGTGGTATTTGCAGGATGCATGAGAAGTACGGATTTGAAAGAAACAGATAAATGTATGATTGCACCTTCTTAGTGTCCTGTCTACTAATTCAGCCATGGCACAGATTTATGTTCTTTCCCATCTTACAGTACAATTTAACGTTTCATGAATGTTTCATGAATGTTTCATGAATGTGCACGGTGGCTTAGTGGTTAGCATGTTCGCCTCACACGAGTCCCGCCGGGGCCATGTGTGTGCAGAGTTTGCATGTTCTCCCTGTGCAGTGGGGTTTCCTCTGGGTACTCCGGTTTCCTCCCCCAGTCAAAAGACATGCATGGTAGGCTGATTGGCGTATCTAAAGTGTCTGTAGTGTATGAATGGGTGTGTGAGTGTGTATGTGATTGTGCCCTGCGATGGACTGGCACCTGGTGTACCCTGCCTTGTGCCTGATGCTTCCTGGGATAGGCTCCAGGTTCCCCATGACCCTGAAAAAGGAGTAAGCGGTAGAAGATGGATGGATGGATTCTGGTTTTCTTAATGCTCATAAAACCTTTTTTTTTATTATTCTCATTTATGCAAAATGTTTCCCTTCAGTTTTCTTCTCAGTTTTATATGTTCCTGGAGCATTTATTGTGTTCCACTTGTCTGACCAAATGGTTCCTGAAGATGAATGCAAAAAAAGGACATCTGCATAATGTTTTGCTTGTTTCAAGCTCATTAAAATCACAAAGATTCTGAATACTCTAATAACATGCTGAACTAACGTTCACCAATATTAACATTAACACTGACTCCACCTACTGCAGCCCCCCAGCATGTGGGTACACTTTTAGTTTGGATTTGATGTTATGTGAATAGAAAATGCATTTGGAGACATGCACTTGCTAGTGTGTGTGTGTATTCAGGATGATTAATCTTTTTTACTGGCTTTGTTTGGGTATGAAGAATAACCTGATGGAACTTAAGGGCTTATTGTGTTCACTGTTTTAAGCAGAAAGGACTCCAGAGGGACAAAGAACCTGAATGAATAGTGTGTATTAACAATTTTGATGGAAGCTCATTGCTCTGCTCTGCCCACATTCAAATTGGAGGAAGAGTGTGGGACTAGAGGTGATCTAGGACAGGTGTGTGTGTGGGAGTTTTCTGTAATGGAAAGACTGGTGAGTGGGGATGCTTGCTGTGTTGCTATGGTGAAGCTGTCCTTTTAATTTCAATGATAATGTGTGGGTGGTAGCACACAGTATTTGTGTGCATTTAGACCGAACCAAATGATTTGAATATGAGCTAATTATCTATAAGTTGAAAGGGGTGCTTGCTGATGCAGGTCATTTGCTCCTTGTTTGGTATTTGTTCCTTTTTGATATTTTATGTCCAGTTTGCTCTGTGTGCCTGCTGTGAGAGAGGTCTTAATATTGTGTTCATAGCAAATGACTTAATTTAGTCCTGGTGATGTCTGTTTTCTTTTGTTCTTTGCAGAAACAAAGATTTGAACAAAAGCATGTTAAAAATAGCTTTACACTTTGCATGAATCTCTTTTCCATCAATGTGAGCTGTCTTGAATAGACCCATGGTGTGAGCTGCATAGTTGCTTACTGACTCTCATCTTTTCTTTACTGCTCATCCTCTTCATTACTTTCTACAGAGATGAAGGCAACTATACCTAATTATTGCTGCAAATGGTTTCTGGTCAGTCATATTGCATTTCTGTTTAATTGTAACTTTGATTTGTGTTCACATTTGTATAAGGTGTTGATTCTACAGTCCATTAATTATTCATTATATAAACCTGTTTTATGGTTTATGGTAACTGAAGTACAGATAGATTTCTGATTGATTTTCCCACATGATTAAACAAAATAGTGATGGGTGTGTGTGTGTGTGTGTGTGTGTGTGTGAGAGAGAGAGAGAGAGAGAGTTTTCTGTGTTGTTTTCTCATCAAAAGTCACATCAAGTGGTCTTTAGTGGAGCTTCCAGGCATGAGTACAGAATTAGTAGGTTTTCTATAAACAGAATGTATGTGTGTTTTGTGTGTCAGACCATTTTAATGTGTGTGCGTGTGTGCGTGTGTGTGTATATATATATATATATATATATATATATATATATATATATATATATATATATAGGAGCTGATGTGGAGAAGGAGGGGAAGTAGAGGGAGTTAGGGAAGAGTTGGGGAAGGGAAGAAAGAGAGTGTGTGCTACGGTATGTAGGGTGTTAAGGCTCATTGAGGCTGACAAGCTGCAGCATGTTTCCCCCTCTTTTCCTTTACAAACACACACACACACACACACACACACACACACACACACACAAACACTTCTGTAGAAACTGCCTGACAGTTTTTCGCGTACAGTTTGTGAACTTTTCTCGTTTGTTTTTCGTCATGGATAGATGTCTAGTACACAACATTTTTTATATACACATATGTTTGTGTATTTGCATTACATATTAGATCTTTGTCTGCAGAGAAACCTGTATGGTCATGATCTCTGTTTTCTGTGGAGCATAAAATATACATTTCATCATACAGTAAGTCAGGCTATGTTGTTGTGCATTTTGGAAGTAGATCCTCCAGCAGATATTTTGCTTTTGAAAACCTGTGTCCTGCTGTGCTCATGCTGGGAATGATAATGGATAAAATGGAAAAAGCTGGTTAAAAACGGTGTAATGGCTTCTCTACATCTCCATGCTACATGTATCTTAGATCAGAGATGGAATGAGGAATGAGGAAGTGAATCACTCTGACAAACAGTCTTATTTGTAACATAATATAATAGTAAAATTCATGTTATTTCTTCCAAAATACAGAGTATGTGGAGCAATGAATTATAGATGACTGCACTAGTTCTGCCAAGTTTTGGCGTAGGATCTGACACACATCTTATATTTCTCTGAAAAACTACACCAGATGCATGTTTAAATCTCAATTATATAAAAAAGAAACATTTCAGTTCTTGCTGCATGTTGAGTCTATGGTATGTGATTGTTTTGTATTCATTTGTGCAGTATTTGTACAATACATATTTTTATAAAAATTTAACTAGACCTATATTGTAAAATTCCCTGTATAGCAGATATAAAGCTCTCTAAAGAATCTTTAAGCATCATATGCTGTTCTGACAGTGCTGCCTTGCCAGCGCTTATGTTTACTCAGGTGAGAATGCCTTCACTGTACTGCGTACACCAACACACTGAAAGCATCCTTTCCTCATAAAGTAAGAAAGGTGTCCATAGGTCTGTAATACAGAAACACAGCCAGCATTCAGAATAAACCATTTTGTACCACACCACTGCTGATTGGTCAGAAGGTGATTTGTTTTACAACAGCACAGCTCTGAGATTAGTTCCAGCAAATCACAGATTTATATTAAAATGCGTGTTCTAGCATGTTATCATTTCTATAGTAACTACTTACACTGGCACTTGTATGGAAGACACTCGACATAAATGGATTAAAAGAATGTGTTAATTATTTTTCATTGAGGAGAAATGTATATATGTATATATATATATATATATATATATATATATATATATATATATATATATATATGTATTTTTATATATGCAGTGCCCTCCACTAATATTGGCACCCTTGGTAAATATAAGCAAAGAAGCCTGTGAAAAATTGTCTTTATTGTTTAACCTTTTGATCTTTTGTTCAAAACATACACAAAAATACTCTGCTCTCATGGATATCAAACAACTGCAAACAAAAAAATAGGTTTATCAAAAAAAATATATATCTTTGTTAAATATCTTTGTAACAATTATTGGCACCCTTTTACTTTGTGCTACCTCCCTTTGCCAAGATAACAGCTCTGAGTCTTCTCCTATAATGCCTGATGAGGTTGGAGAATACATGGCAAGGGATCTGAGATCATTCCTTCATACAGAATCTCTCCAGATCCTTAAAATTTCGAGGTCCACGCTGATGGACTCTCCTCTTCAGTTCACCCCACAGGTTTTCTATGGGTTTTCAAGTCAGGGGACTGGGATGGCCATTGCAGGACCTTGATTTTGTGTTCAGTAAACCATTTTTGTGTTGATTTTGATGTATGTTTTGGATCATTGTCCTGCTGGAAGATCCAACCACGGCCCATCTTAGGCTTTCTGGCAGAAACAGTCAGCTTTTCATTTAATATCTGTTGATATTTGATAGAGTCCATGATGCTATGTATCCTAACAAAATGTCCAGGTCCTCTGGCAGAAAAACAGCTCCAAAACATTAAAGAGCCACCACCATATTTAACTGTGGGCATGAGGTACTTTTCCATATGGCTATCTCTCTGTGTGCGCCAAAACCACCTCTGGTGTTTATTACCAAAAAGCTCTATTTTGGTTTCATCTGACCATAGAACCCGATCCCATTTGAAGTTTCAATAGTGTCTGGCAAACTGAAGACTTGTGGTGATGTAGATGAATTCGGATTGTAGTTTTGGAGACTTTCCGCCCCAAGACGCAACTGACTTCTGCAATTCTCCAGCTGTGATCCTTGGAGATTTTTTGGCCACTCGAACCATCCTCTTCACAGTGCGTTCAGACAATATAGACACACGTCCAATTCCAGGTTGATTCAGACCATTTCCAGTTGACTGGAACATCTTAATTATTGCCCTGATGGTGGAAATGGGCATTTTCAATGCTTGTGCTATTTTCTTATAGCCACTTCCCATTTTGTGAAGCTCAACAACCTTTTGCTGCACATCACAGCTATATTCCTTGATCTTGCCTATTGTGATGAATAACTACAAGAATTTGGCCTATGTGTTACCTCATATTTAGACCCCTGTGAAACAGGAAGTCATGGTTGAACAATTTCTAGTCACCCAGGTGTACTAAAAAAAATTATAATATAAATGGAATATACTTCAAATATATTATTCTCATATGAATTCATAGGGGTGCCAATAATCGTTGCACATCTATATTTAACAAAGATAGTTGTTTTTTTTGATAAACCTGTGTTGTGTTTTCAACTCAAGCAGAGTATTTTTGTGATTTTTTTTTTTATCAAAAGATCAAAAGGTTAAACAATAAAGACAATTGTTCGCAAAGTTTCATGGAATGTAACTGTAAATGGATAAAATGTAACTTGTCATTCATTAAAAAATATTTATTGGCGGTTACTGTAAAAACACTTGGGATGGTAATTGCACAATCCCATTGTTGATTATTTTACCTGTAACAGCATGTCCTGTTAATTACATATCAGATTTGCCCCACACTTCATTCCTTTGTAATTCTGCTGTGGTAAGGTAGGTGTTCTTTTAAGTGTGCATTCGTTGCTCTGAAGCAAATAAAAGGCTGCACATATCATATTGATCTCCCATTAGGACTGCCATGTGTATGTAGAGCATTTAGGTCTGCGGGCTATGACAGACAGACGCTGACTGTCTCATTGTCTCTGATATTGACCTTCTCATTGATTGTCTGCTAATAGGCAGTGATCTTAGATTAAACTTAAAGGCTTGGAGGCCTAAATGTAATTTGGGTGTACTTGTAATTTGAATTGATATTTTATTAGTCTGTTATTTAATTGTAGCTTTATAGAATATCAGTCAAAGTTTTCACATCAATTCCTTTGTAGTGGCTTCTATTACAATAAAGGTATAACATATTTCGTTTGTTTTCTGCCCCATATAATGTATAACGACCGTTAAATGTGCTTCAAGTCTAATGTTAGGCCAGAGTTCAGACAGGCCATACTCAGACAGTCAGGGCTCAGATCGTGCTCAAGGCCTAAACATTCTTTACTCCTCTCAGCTAAACTTAGCCTTAATGTGCCTTTGATTTCAGCCCAAATCTCTCTAAATATTTGGGCAAATATTAAGCATCTCAGAAATGTCTGGATTTGCACAAAGCTCTCGGGCTGTCTTGAGGGTGTTGTCTCTCCACCTTTAACTAGTGGTTGTTTTTATATTGCCCATCCGTGTGTGTTTGAAAGCCACTAATGTGGCTCTGTGGTGGTATTCAGGTGGGTTGGAGCTATATGACACACAGACCACACAATCAGGCCTGTGTGAGGGAACTGTATCAAGTTATGTAAAAAAAAAAAAAAAAGAAAAAAGTCAGGGATACCAAACAGGAAAAAAAAAATTAAGTTGCATTTCAGATACCTTCTTGAACTAAACATTCGTTGTGGCCCATTACATGTATGTGAGCATTAGAGACTGATCCACACACTCAACACTCCATTACAAATGTGGGAATTTGGAATGCATGTAAATGAGTGTTGCAGGAATGAAGCAGTTTTTGGACTCAGTCTATTTTTTATCTAAGTTCAGAACAACCATTTATTCCAGAGGCACACACACACATCGTTCATGAGAAATGCATGAATTATTGTAATTAACAAACAAACAAACAAATAAATAAATAAGTAAACATTATACACACAGTGATTATGAATATATTGATTATATATGAATTTCCTCTCGCAGCCTATACATTCTAATAAAACCTTCCTTAAATATACATAAAAGATGAAAAAATGAACATTAAAGCTGCAGTACTGAACTTTTGCCTCTCTATCCCCATCTCTGTTTTTTTTTAAGTGGTTTGTGCTTCGGCACTGCTCCTCTGCGCGGACGAATATGATGGTTTGAGGTGTTCGTATGGGTTGTACATTAGCTCCAATACTTGACAACGGAGGTGGTAGCGGATACATTAGCATCGGAGTAGAAGTGAGTTGCTCTCTCTCTCGTAACTAGCAGAAAATATGTGCAATTTACCAAACTGACCATACCAAAAAACAACAACAAAATAGGAAACTCAATACTTAGATGAATCAAGCAAACAAGTGCGCTAATGTTAGCTAGCTACATATTGAGCCACTGAAATGTCTTACCTGTTCAGCAGGGAAAAAAGCCATCTCTGCATCAATCTTCAAGCCCTTCAGATCTCGTAATTGTCGCCACCTCTCAAAAGCCATGCCGATATTTATTCTCATTTTAGCACGGGCTCTGTCGCATTCCCTTTTTGACTGCAGGCTCTGTGTAATTCGAGGTTTCTTGGTTTTGACAACAACTGATGCCCCAGATGTCAACGATGATTGCTGTTTAGAACTGTCCAGGTTAAAAACAGCAATCTAGATGACTAGTTTTAATTCTAAGAAACTGGTCTAAGAACAAGCTACAAACACCCCACCATCCTCAGCGCACGCACGTGCACGCGCGCGCACACACACACACACACACACACACGATATAGTAGCCGACTCTTCTTCTTTCTGTTTACAGACGTGACGTAACTATGCAAAGACGAATGGCGTCAAACTGATGTTTCAACAATTGGTTTTTAATTTTTAACCAAAAAAAGTTTGATACTGCAGCTTTAAGCACAACCAGGGACATAGTATAAAAGTTTTGTTAGAGTTTAAAAGAGTTTTAAGTCTATAAGAGTTTAAAAGTTGGCAGGAATTAGATGCATGATCACATTACAAGACCTTCCTACAAGTGTACTGCAATCTTCTTCTTGTTAACAAATTGCAGAAATGAACACTTGCCATTGTTCTTGCCAAACGAGGTGTCACCAATTATTATTTTAGGAGTACTGATCATTGTGAAACCAGAATTTTGCAGAAAAATTTCATCACTTAATGATTTTATGTGTGAAAAAATATTGTGTTCAAATAAAACTATAGAACATCCCCATATATTTAATCTCAAAATATCACTCATTTCATTTTATTCATTTGCTTTTGTTTTTTTATGAGGGGTGCCAATAATTCTAAAGCAAACAGTATGTTTATAACTAACATTTAACATTTAAACCAAAAATTAATACAGCACAATGTTGTTTGTGCCTTGTCATTGTAATCATGTAATGGATTTTTGCGCATAGTATAATAGCATCTCAGTGAAATAATTTTTTAATAAAATTATTTAGTCCAGCATTCCTATAATAAACGAGACCTGCCTCCAGTCCAAACTATTGTCAGAAAAAAATGCTGATAAATTCTTCATCAACCCCTCACTGATTCTGTGTTTTTTCTAAGGTGACAATTACAGCTTAGAGAACACTTTGAGAGCAGAGAATACTGTTAGCGTGTGGTGTACTTATTAGCCTCTGATTATGCAGTAATTTGCTGATATTGGCAGTGGGCTAATGTGTGTGTACCTGTGTGAAACACTTGGCACACGTTAGTGCGTTAAAATGTTAATACGGCCACATTAGTAGAGTACGGCACAATTAGATTGTTGGACTGAGGAAGAAAATGCCTGTGTTCATGTAGAAAATCAGGATACAGTTACAGTGACATGGTTCCATAGGTGTGAGGATATACATTATGGAATTCTAGCCAGTATAATATGTTCATTTATTACTATATATAACTTATTTATATGAGCAAATCAGTTCACTATTAATGTTCATTCCATGTTGCTGAAGGAATGGAAAACAGTATTGACCTACTGGTTAATACACTCACCAGTGTACTAGCTGATATACCGGTATAAATAATGCAAGAATGCCACAGGTACAGTACCTGGGCACCACGCTGATGCCTTAGATGCTTTTCATACAATTCTGAGTACATGTTTTAGAAAAACCTCATGCTGCAAAGACCATTTGTAAATATCAATGTGTGCACCAAAGGCATAAAAGCCCACGCAGTCTACAGTAGTTGACAGATCTCTGAGAATATTTCTTGATTATCCTCCCTTCAATTCATAATCAGTAAAATAAAGGCAATCAGTTCAAGCACATTGTGGAGTGAATCATGCCAATCAGTCTGACTTGTGCTTTCTAAAGAGATCATTGTGTCTTTGTCTATCTTTGTGAGCAGAGACCAAGTGTATTATTAGCGACAGAGTCGAACCCACCTTGATAAAAAATAATTGCAGTTCATTCCAACAGATAAGCAACACTTGAAAGTAATAGAGAGTGCAATTAAGAGCACTAGGCCTGTGTGATTTTGTGCAGTGAGGACTTGGAGAGGGTGTGAGAGATCGCAGTTGGAGACAGGTGAGCCAAGATCTTCAAACGTTCCTGATGAAGGGAAACAGCCTCTTCAGATTCCTCTTCAAAGGGCACTAGGAGACTTTATTAAAGGCTAATGTGCTGGATTTGGCCAAGAGATACTTTAAAGGAAGTGAATGTCTGTTTACTTTCATGCTGAACTCTTAGGTAGATGTTATCATTTAAAGCATGTCTGTATTTTGAACTGTATCTATTTTCACATACTACTGAAGTGTAACTCTTGTACATTTTGTGTGAAACTGAAAGTTTAATTAAGATATGATGCATGTGTATTTAGTGGACCAAGTGCCATTTTTAAACATTAGTTCGGTAGATATTTAAGTATTAGTGCAGCTTGTAAATGGCCGTGGTAGTAATAACTCAAAGAGTGATGTCCATTTTTTATGCAGATACTGTAAAGGATACATTTTGATATATCATTCCCTACTTATTTCATTTCCTAGCTTCAGTTGCACTGTTATCTACTGTCCACTCCTTGGTTTTACCATTTTTCACTTAGTCATACATTGCTCTTTCTTAGAAAATGATTTGCATTCTTGGAGATGGTACAATAATATGTTGTGATAAAGAGTACAACATAGGACAATCCTAATTGTGTTTAGATTTACGGTTAGATTTGTTTAATCTAAAAGTTCTCATTTTATATCCTTACTTTGAGATTTTGCTGGTTGGCGAATGTGAAAGGCAAGGATTACGTCTATCCCTCATGTGTTTCATGAACTCATTCAGTCACACATACTGTATCTAACAGAGCAGTAATATTATGGCTATGGTATCGTGTGCACTGAAACTGGCTATGATCTTGTACATTTCAGTCTCATTTCAATGTTAAATGACCTGTTTGGTTTTTTTCACTTAACCCATCTCTCTTTATTAAAATGCCATTTCATCATTCTTAGACTCTAATCAGGTCCTACTGTCTCAGTGAGTGTTAAAATATTCAAGAAAAGCAAATGGTCATAAAACATAATACTACTAATACTGTACACTCGCTGGCCACTTTATAATTGATGCAGATTTGTCAGCTGCACATTCATGCTATGACTTTCCTGTTGTACCTCATCCCAGAGTGCTCTACTGGATCCAATCGGGTAACTGGGGAAGCCACTGAAGTTTGCTGAATTCATTGTCATATTCATGGAACCAGTTTGAGATGACTTGTTTTGTGACATGTCATGTTGTCATGCTAGAGGTAGCCATTATAATGTGGGTAAATTGTGGCCATAAAGGGATGCACATGTGACACCTCAAATGCGACTCACTGGATTTATTTTTTGCACCAGTCTGTGTAAACATACGTTATGTGTGAAAATCCCAAATGATCAGCAGTTTCTGAAATACTTAAACTGTCTGGCTACAGCAACCACGCCATAGTCAAATCACATTTCTTGCCCATTCTGATGTATGATGTGAACATTAACAGTAGCTCTTGAGCTGTATCTTAATGATTTTATGCACTGTGCTGCTGCCACATGATTGATTGATTGGATAATTCCATGAATTAGCAGTTCCTATTAAAGTGGCTGGTGAGTGTATATTTCTCCATTCACCTGCAAAAGGCACAATGTAGAGTAAGTTTTAGGGACTGGCTGTTTCAGGACAGATGTTTAGAACAAATTGTAAAAAATGAATAAGAGTTCGCACCCTGGCAGATGTGCACAAAGTGCGAAATTCCTCAGCTAAAATTCTTCCTAAAAATGGCTGAGCCTAAGGGTTTGAGGCATGAACACATTGTAGTGCATGTGACTCATTACCACTTGCCTGTGAGTGGTTTCACATCAGTTAATTTTCTCATTAAATTCTGTATTGGATGTGACAATATCTATTGTGTCTCTTGTTCTCTAGATGACGGGGGCCATTACCACACACACCACATTAATAATCGACTTCAATATTTCTAGATAAGAACACAGAGAAGGAATGCATTACAAATAGATCAGATTGATTTTGTATGCTTCTCCCTCTTGGTAACATTAAATGTCCGATTTTTCAAAAAGATGGAGAACCCCTAGTGCTCTGCTGCTGAAACACCCTTCTCAGTGTTGTCATGGAGACAGACTTAAGCCGCTCCTGCAATGCCAGTAATGTGTTAGCATCAACCCTTCCTTATATGATGCCCATCCTCCATTTTGCTTTAGTTCAATCTGAAGGGATGGTTAATACTGACCTTCATGTCACATCAGCTTTAAGGTGAATAAATAGTGCATTAAACACAACTATTGAACTATTGAACTAGACCAGTGGCTCTCAAACTGGGGGCTGTGGCCCCCTGGGGGGCTGCCAGATGGCCCCTAGGGGGGCTGCATAGACATTCTAGAAAAAAATAATTTTACCTGCATGTAAGTCAGGATTGACAACCTTTGAACTATGATGTACATAAAAATGAGAAATATTAACAAATAAATAAATAAATGAGTAATATTAATAAATTAAATCAATTGTACACAGCACACTAAGACACACACCAAACAGAGACGTCTGTTGATGTACTGATGTACAGTACTGTTAGCCACACACTGATGAAACCTAAGACTATTTAAAATGGATAAGTTTTTAGATACGTAGTCTCTTAGCTGAGAAAGTTAATACAGAAGAGCCTTGCGTGAAAAAAAGAAAATTGCGAAAATTTGATGACTCTATAGTGGGCCACGAAAGGATGCAGCCTTCACAAGGGGGGCCTCATGCTGAAAAAGTTTGAGAACCGCTGAACTAGGCTACTGGTTGTCAGCTATGCTTGCGAACAACTTTTAACTCCTGCTTTAATAACAATCACTTTCAAATGCTTTAGTAAGCCCATATAATACCAGACTATAATTACCATCTAAGTGAAAGCTGCCCAGTTTGTATCCCTCCTAGAGAAATGGGCAGTGAGCTGTATTCAGTGAATATGTCCCTCCAGTCTCAGCAGGGGTCATTACTCTAGTGTACGCAGAATGAAATGGGAGGGCAGGACTGTTTAGACTTTTGCACAGTGTGTGCACTGTTAACAAATTCTCTACAGACACGAATCAGTGACAGGAGATAAAGTGGAGGCAGTGGGAGAGTTTGTAAAAGTTATTAGAGATTTGAGACATGAGACTGTCTCCAAGCCTCTGCTAATGTGAAAAGGGTATGGAAAATTTAACAACAGTTAATGGTCTGGAGCTTGTGAGTTTGAATCCTGAAGATGCCATAGCCACCTGTGGCCTGTAGTACAAGAGCACTAAATTGGCCGTGCTCTCAGGGTGGGAGGGATGATGATTGTCTCCCTACAGCAACACTAGCAACCAATCCTGTGCATCTGTGACATCATGTATTGCAAAGAGGGTGGATAGTGCTTTCTTCCGAGTAAGTTCCTACACTTCCCTGTGACACAGCGTGAACAGAAATTCAAAAAGATGCAGTTGGCTGGCTTCACATGTCTTGGAGGAATCACGTGCTAGCTTTCCCATAGCTGTATGATAGGGCATATTTGGTTGGTGAGTGGGAATTGGCCAACAGTATATTAGGGAGAAGAAAAAAAAGGAGGGGGTAAGTTAATTTGTGTTACTTTGTGTCATAAGTGCAGGAAAAATGGTTGTATAGAAATGCTGTACACATAACCTGAATAACTTGGTCTCCAAATACATCAAATTAAAATATTAACTCATCTCATTGAAGTTGTATTAAAAGTTAGATAATTGGAATTTATTCTCAGATATTTATATTATACATCTGAAGAAATGTACATTATTTTTGTTGAGTAAAAATGCTAAAACATTATAGCATTGAATAATTGTGATAACTGTTCCTGTTGGGGATACTGAGCAAACTTATGATTATCATTGCAAGTCATTTTCACGCAGCCCTCACACAAACTGCAAAACAAAGATAGAGCTTCTCACTTTCCTAATCCAGCAGGAGTTAACAGGACATAACTCTCGCATCATTCCTCTGTTCTTGCTGCAGAGAATATGGTACGAAATGGTTAATGTTTGCTGTTGTGACTATGAAAGTGAGCTGTGCAGAGTGGAGCATAACCCACGCATCCACCAGAATCTGAGCTGATAGGTGTAAAAGTCTTGTCTTGCCTTAGTTCTTCTCCTCTTATCTTGAGGCTTAAGGCTTTTCTTGTCTCCCATGATCTGTGGTCCTGCAGCATGCACTGGCATATGCCAGTGGACAGGGATGGTGGCACTTTGGCCAACTCTAGGTCAGCTGAGTGTTTTTGTTTCGCATTATTTACAGCAAGTTAGAGGTTATGCCAGATTTCTTAACCTTAAACAGATTTGGTGAAAAAGTCCTGCTTGACTGTGTATAGAAGAATAAATGCTATCAATACTATATAGTGCTGTCAATGCTATATACTGTAATGCGCTATGAACTACTGTTCGAATCTTTTTTCTAAAAATGCTAACATAAAAGCAACGTTTATAGTATGCTCACACTGTCAGTATTTCCTTTCCGTCCCTGTGGCAAAAGCCATCTCACACTGGAACAGATCCCATTTTGAGAAGTCTCTTGGGTTGATCATCAGCCTTTACTCAGGACACTTGGCTTGATGAAAAATGCCTTGAGGACATATTGTGTCTGCTTTCTCCAGACCCTGACAGCAGCACAGGGAGCATAGCCCATTGAGCATTGGCCTTTTAATTGACAATTCTTTCCTCTAGACATATTCTTCCACAGTGGGGGGTCTTTAGTCTCTGCACAGTAGCTATTCAGCATTTAATTGAGATTTCATTATGGCTGGTCCACCATATTGATGAAGGTTTTATACTCTGTTCTGTCTCTTAAATTTCCATCACATTCACGTGGTCAATTCCCTAATACTGTGTCTAAAACATACGGACTGGTGAGAAATTAAAGGACTTCTGTACTTTTATTATTATTTTAAATAAGTACACAGGATATAGAAAGTGTGGCTTGGAGATTTAAATGGATTTCTATGGCATTTAAGTGCAGAATGTGATGTACCTCTGAAGTGCCTCTGACTGCCAGTGTGGATTGAAACACTTTTTAACATTACATGACGTGATGCTACATACAACATTTGATGTAATGCATTCGGTGTGATATGGATTCAGATCATGCCAGCAAAAATACATGCCCTCCACAGAATAATAGAGCCACCGGACCCCCTCATCAAGCACTCAAGAGCATGGTGAAGGATGACTCATCTGACCATATCACCTTTTTCTGCCATTTCCACAGTTGTGGACGAGCTGTTCTTTCTGACAGAATAATCACGTCCTGCACTGACAATTTCTCTCCATTTGTTCATTCTGGTTGTATTTTAAATTTGTCACCTATCTAAGTGCTTATAGAAAAGCATTTGAAATATTATTATAAACAACCAAACTATGCTCTCTAATATTGATCAAGTTTAATGTTCGGCTTCTGGAAAAGGGTTTGACGTTTAACACCAAAATTTTTAAAATTGTATCAGCTTTATTGTTGTATCTAGGCATTATTGAGGGTCAGAAATGTATGGGTCAGTATCTTAAAATCACAGAATTGACAGATAGAACCTTATAATTCAATTTTTCTAATTGTTAACATTTAATAACCTCATTAAGAAATGATCAGACATGCACAATGTATCTAAATGCCCAAATGATGAGGTACTGATATTGCAGAAGCCTGCACAATGCAAAAAATCCTAATGCAATTAGAGCCCATCTTCACCCATGTCATGCCCATCAGGGAGATTGCGTGTAAACTGTGGATGTTTTCATAAATCATGGCACTGGTGTGATTTATCAAAGCAAAACAAAAATTTGGTCAAATTACTGCAGGACAATCACATCACAGATTGTTTTATGCATATTGTAATCACAATGTGTAGCAATATAAATTCAGTGTGTTATTTCTGTGTATATTGTGTGGCACGATTATTAACATCATCTTCATTAACTGCTTTATCCTGGTCAGAGTCATGGTAATCTGGAGCCTGTCCTGGGACTCATTCCCACCTAAGGGCAATTTGTCTTCGCCAAGCCACCTACCAGCATGTTTTTGGGAGGTGGGAGGAAACTGGAGAACCCAGAGGAAGACTACATGGACACAGGGATAGCATGCACAGAAAGGCCACACAGACAGTAACCTGAGATCAGGATTGAACTGGGCCCTCTGGAGCTGTAAGGTGGCAATGCTACCTGCCGCCCATTATTCACTATAAAAGTATTATAAAACAGTACTTTTTATTTTAATTGAATGAATACAAGCATATACATTATCTCACAAAAGTGAGTACACCCCTCACATTTTTGTAAATATTTGATTATATCTTTTCATGTGACAACACTGAAGAAATAACACTTTGCTACAATGTAAAGTAGTGAGTGTACAGCTTGTGTAACAGTGTAAATTTGCTGTCCCCTCAAAATAACTCAACACACAGCCATTAATGTCTAAACCGCTGGCAACAAAAGTGAGTACACCCCTAAGTGAAAATGTCCAAATTGGGCCCAAAGTGTAATATTTTGTGTGGCCACTCAACGCTCTTGGGCATGGAGTTCACCAGAGCTTCACAGGTTGCCACTGGAGTCCTCTTCCACTCCTCCATGATGACATCACGGAGCTGGTGGATGTTAGAGACCTTGTGCTCCTCCACCTTCCGTTTGAGGATGCCCCACAGATGCTCAATAGGGTTTAGTCCATCACCTTCACCCTCAGCTTCTTTAGCAAGGCAGTGGTCGTCTTGGAGGTGTGTTTGGGGTCATTATCATGCTGGAACACTGCCCTGCGGCCCAGTCTCCGAAGGGAGGGGATCATGCTCTGCTTCAGTATGTCACAGTACATGTTGGCATTCATGGTTCCCTCAATGAACTGTAGCTCCCCAGTGCCGGCAGCACTCATGCAGCCCCAGACCATGACACTCCCACCACCATGCTTGATTCTAGGCAAGACACACTTGTCTTTGTACTCCTCACCTGGTTGCTGCCACACATGCTTTACACCATCTGAACCAAATAAGTTTATCTTGGTCTCATCAGACCACAGGACATGGTTCCAGTAATTCATGTCCTTAGTCTGCTTGTCTTCAGCAAACTGTTTGCGGGCTTTCTTGTGCATCATCTTTAGAAGAGGCTTCCTTCTAGGACGACAGCCATGCAGACCAATTTGATGCAGTGTGCGGCGTATGGTCTGAGCACTGACAGGCTGACCCCTCACCCCTTCAACCTCTGCCGCCATGCTGCTAGCACTCACACGTCTATTTCCCAAAGACAACCTCTGGATATGATGCTGAGCATGTGCACTCAACTTCTTTGGTCGACCATGGCGAGGCCTGTACTGAATGGAACCTGTCCTGTTAAACCGCTGTATGGTCTTGGCCACCGTGCTGCAGCTCAGTGTCAGGGTCTTGGCAGTCTTCTTATAGCCTAGGCCATCTTTATGTAGAGCAACAATTCTTTTATTCAGATCCTCAGAGAGTTCTTTGCCATGAGGTGCCATGTTGAACTTCCAGTGACCAGTATGAGGGAGTGTGAGAGCGATGACCAAATTTAACACACCTGCTCCCCATTCACACCTGAGACCTTGTAACACTAAGTCACATGACACCAGGGAGGGAAAATAGCTAATTGGGTTCAATTTGGACATTTTCACTTAGGGGTGTACTCACTTGTTGCCAGCGGTTTAGACATTAATGGCTGTGTGTTGAGTTATTTTGAGGGGACAGCAAAATTACACTGTTACACAAGCTGTACATTCACTACGTTACATTGTAGCAAAGTGTCATTTATTCAGTGTTGTCACATGAAAAGATATAATCAAATATTTACAAAAATGTGAGGGGTGTACTCACTTTTGTGAGATACTGTAACTTATGCTCAGTGACAGACCATGTAAATAAATAAATAAATAACTAAGGGGTCATTTGAATGGGAAACATAATATAATGTTATATATATAATTATATATATAATAATATAATATATTTAATATATGCATATGTGCTACACAGCTACAAATACTGCATGTTAATCCTCTCACACTCAGCTATGAGCAGGGAAAGTAAGCATGTTTTTTTTTAAAAAGGATCACATACAGCTCTGAATCATTTTTCAGTGCTCTTCCTTTGCGTCTTATCACCATAATACGCTGACCTTCAAATACTGTCAGTTAACAAAACTGTGATTTGAATTCTCTTAGTGTGCTGAATGGCCAAATGTCCCAATCCACTGATGGAGCTGAGCTGTGATAATGGGCCTGTTTCAGGCTTTCCCCCACTGCTCTTTAACATTCAGCACTGCTGTAGTCTGGACCTTTCTCCACCCCTTTGTCTCAAAAGGAAATCAATTTTAGTTTTGAATGAAGGAGAGGCTTTGGCATCTAGGTGAAGAGGAGAGAACAATAGCTTATGGCCAAATCATTTTCTGTATTCAAACTGTCATGAAGTGCACTTTGTGAAAGTCTGGCTTCGACCTTCCTCTGCACTGGCATTAACAGACGAATGATGCTTTCAGGTGTAGTTTGAAAATGATTCTATTAAAAGCCTATATAAGTGCTTGAGCTGTTCTCTGTCTGCTTTTCTCTCCGTCTTCTTTTCTTTTTATGCATCCACTTTTTTCCTTGTCTAATGATAAGTCTAGAAGCTGCTGTATGCTGTTACTCTGAGTTTCCTCACAGATGGAATTTGAATTTGAATGGAATGTAAGAGTATCATTTTCCCTCCTAGACATGCAGCTCCCAGCTTTCACGTGCGGTTAAGCATATTTTACAGCGAATGTTTTATAGCTGTGTTCATCTCTGTTAACACTGTAACAAATTGCAATGCTTGACTTTTTTTTGGCTTGTTAAAATGGTTGCTATGAAAGCAAGATCTTTAAAACTCTCTAAAACATTATCATCTGTGAAAGTCCAGCACTAACACACTCGCAAAGAAATGGCTTACTGCCTGTGAAATCTTTATCTGTATGTGATAACCCAAGCTGGGAAAACATCCAACTTGCTTTTAATTTACATTGCACATTTGGTCCCAGTGTATCTTTGATTTTCGGTGAGTTTTAATGTATCCAATTCCTGAGAGGATTTCCTGTTAGGATTCCTTCATTTCCTTGTAGTTTGTCATCACTGCCATCGGCTCCTCTTTTCATTTTGGAGTCACAGACTGAGCAGAACTCATAGTGCTAGAGCATGAACAGTTATCCAGGGTGCACCACAATACCTCCATTCCTCCCCATTGTCAGGAGATATAAAGTTGAGTGTGTGACATTCAGAAACACAAAGGCACACATAATTTTAGTCAGCCTGCTAAAACCTAAGGTTTTTTCCCATACCCTTTTTAAAAAACTTTTTTCCCTTATTTCTTCTTCTCTTTCTCATCCTTTATCTTTACTCTCTTAAACTCTGAATCCAAAATGTGGCTCATGGTATTTAAACAAGCATTTACACTGCATTTGCATTAGCAAATAAACATGGCAAACGATCAAGAAAAATGTATTGGACTAATTAATTTGTGCTAACCACTAAGCCACTGTGCACGCTCTCTCTCTCTCTCTCTCTCTCTCTCTCTCTCTCTCTCTCTCTCTATATATATATATATATATATAATATTTCTCGTTTACTCTCATGCCTCCCTATCTGTTTACTTCTGCCACTCTATTAAGCTCAATATCTCTGACACTTTGTCACTACCATCCTCTTAATCTTTTTAAAATCCTGACTTAAAAGGGGCACTTGATTGATAGGTAGGTTTGTTACCATGGATGTTTGAGTCACAGGCAACATTGATCCCAAGCACATCTTCCTCACATGAACCCATGCCTGAGAATGTTTTTGATTAGATTTTTGCTCACACTGTGAACTGACAGCGTGAATCTGTGTAAATGTTTGTAAGTTGTGTTTAAATTGTGTTCATGACTATGAAAAGAGAAGGAGAAAGAAAGAAAAGAGAACGAGAGAGCCTGCCAGGTATTTGGTGTGGGTAATGGGTAGTGACACCTCTTAATAACTGTTTGTGTTTGTATGTGTGTGTGTGTGTGTGTGTGTGTGTGTGTGAGAGAGAGTGTTTTCCAAACTAGACCTGACAAGAGTCTTGGGTGTCTCTTTGCTGGCCATTTCACTTTTACAGATAGCTGTAATGGTTCTTAAAGTGGGAATGAGGACACGTGTTTAAACTGTGTAACTCCATAAATACAGCCCAAAGCATTCTATAACCTTGGCCTGAGGTTTGTCTGTGAACATGTTGGCAGAGCAACGATCGCCTGCTGCTGAAAGATCCTCAAGAGACTTTCCTCCATCATTTCTGAGTTTATAGTACATCTCTCTCTCTCTCTCTCTCTCTCTCTCTCTCTCTCTCTCTCTCTCTCTCTGTCGCTCTCGCTCTATTTTATTGTGCAATATAGTCTAGTGTAACTGTGAAAATATGGAGCCATGGTTGACTGATATGTTTTTTTAAGTCAATGCCAATACTGATAAGTCACATGATTTTTCTGTTGCAGTTGCCATATTTGAGACTACATTTCTGGTATTGCTGAGCAACACAAATGCAAACAGTCCTCAAAATGGCAGCAATTATAAGGATGATATCACAAGGATATATAGAGGAGTGTGGCCAGTATCAGTAACATTAAGTAGAATGAAATGCATTGATTTCGATTTATTAAACATATACACTTCTAATTTAAATGAATTTTAAAAATGATTCTGATACGTCATCTTTAAAATGCTATACAATGAAATCTATTTTAATATATACATAATACTACTTACATGTGAAACTATCAATAGGTTCTATCTATTGTAAGTCTGCACAGTATAAAGGAAGGCAGTCATTTTATAGAGCTACAGCTTTTAAAAAATAAATAAATAAATAAATATACAAAAGCATATTGATATCTCAGTATTTTGCATTAATTGCACATATTATCTCTCATCTTTAATAACTGTTTTATCCTGATCAGAATCACAGTGGATCTGGAGCCTGTCACAGGAACACTGGGCATGAGGTGGGAGAATGCACCTCAGTGCATGACACTTAGTCATTGTGTGTGTGTGTGTGTGTGTGTGTGTGTGTGTGTGTGTGTGTGTGTATGGTTAGCAGCAGTGGGCTCTATTGAACAAAAGCTTTGGTGTAAGGGGCACTTGGAGTCATTCTTCTCTAGGGAAATGGAAATGTTTTGACGTTAAGTGTCAGATTATGGCAACAAATCCTGCTTGGGAAGGAAGTGCCAAATTACAGGTTAAATTCACATACTCCCTTTCTTGCTTCCTTCCCCCCCCCCCCCATACTCTCTCTCCCTCCCTCACTCTCTCGCTCTCTCTCTTGTTCATGTGTACACATTGTAGCTCTTTCTTTCACATTTAATACTCACTCTCACTGTCCTTTAGTCCTTCCCTCTTTTGTAACCCTGGCTCTCTTTTCATAGGAACCGTTCAGAGACTGATCTCTGGGCTAATGAAGTGCTATTTAACCCAAATCCTTCATTGTTAAATATTTATTCTTGGTTAATGAGAGAGATTATCTTTGAGCAGCTTTGCTTCACAGAAGACAAAAAGACAGTAATAAAGCTCTCTCCTCCGTGGATGACATCTCCTGAATTCAGTATTATAAAGTTGTGTTCGGGTAAAGAGCAGTTCTGAGGTATGGGGCATTAAAGGTCAGGACATCAGCTTGCAAAAATCTGGGGTAGTTACAACACATTTATAGTTCAAAAGGAATCAAATTTTAAAAGAGCTTCAAATTTACAGGATCAAAATCCAGAAGCATTTTTAAAGTGGATTTTTGTCCAGTCAAACACAATTCAAATGTTATCAGCATCAGCCATTTAGAGGTAGGCAGATCTAGAAAGTCTGTATCTCCCAGTGATCCTTGGACACAGGGGATCTTTCTCTCATCTGTAATAACCTTTTGCATCAGTGGGATTAAGAACTAATATCTTTAAGTAATGGATCTCAGGAATGTGGATGCAGTTGATAGTTTTGGATAACGTAACATGATAACTACACAATGACAATAGTAATAGTGTAGCTTTAACACTGGGTGTGGTTTTTAAAGGTATACTTAGTGCTTTTGGTGGAAGCCAGATAAAAGCAGCTGTTTTTAAACACAAAATAAATGAATAAATCTCCAAAGTAAACACAGCCCCTCCATACACACCCCACAAAACAATTTCAAGTCAGTGCATAGGCAACAATGCTAGTATAAGAAATGGATTTTTCTGTTTTTTCAGGCAACATGACTGATACTGTAGGCACGTTCAGATGCCCCCTTGTCCTGATTGGTTGGATTATGGTTTTATTCATGGCTAATGAAATGTTCATTTTGACTTAAAATTTTTGACCTTTAATTGACAAATTGTGTATGTTAATCATATTAAAGCTATAATTAATTATGTGTTGGAAAAGAGATGAATAAGTAACAACTGAACAATACAATAGCAATCAAAAATGGCTTGGCTTAATGGTGTGTTATTCAAAAACGACATAATCTAGGATAATAATTGGTGACTGTGATGGAACCTAGTTAATATTCTGTTTTGGAAATATAAGATCTATTAAAATGAGAATGACAACTAAAACTGAGATAGTCAATAATCTATCAAGTGTAAATGTATCAATAATTAAGATTATGTGCTGAACTTGTTTCCTAACAAAACAATCTAAGATTATGAATTTGCATCGTTCTCTCTCCTTCATTCAGCTTTCTAGTCCAGGCAGTGACAAAACACTGTCCTGTTTCCATCAAGCATTTTTAACAGCCTCTGAAAGGGCCTCTGTGTGTGTAAACTCATGCTGCTATTGTCCAAATGTTTTTTGCTGTACTTCAGACGGGCTAAAGAACGTGTCAAAACCTGCCGTCCAAAGGTTGAAGAGTTGCTGAAGGCTTACAGTTTAATGAGAGGCAATGTTTAAAGCCGGTTTACACACTATAGTGTTAGTTCCTGACACACTGCCATTTATAAAGCCTTGAGGCTGTCCTTTAAAGGCACATTCTTCCACTAATCACTAGGTATATTTCTGTCTAAATGTTTCACAAGTTTTAAGCTAATTAAATTTATGGTGTTTCTATCACAGACTGTTAGAAATGCGATGTGGAAACACTGACGAAACTGAGCAAAATAAAGTCCAGTGTAAAGCTGTTGAATGTCTCTCCTGCTAGCACCGTGCACCGTGCAAACTTGTGCTTTATGATTTTATGATTTGTCCACCCCTGTATGATATTGTGTTTCATACACTCATTGACCATTTTATCAGGTAGATGATATATACTGCCCCCTGTTGTCATGCAGTGTGTCAGCTCACCTCTGCCCTGTAGAGCAACGGACAGGGACCACCACAACTGACAGCATCACTAATACTATACCATTCTCATCTTATGACGTGTGTGTGTGTGTGTGTGTTTATGGTACTGGTACAAGTGTATCAGGAACATGTATCTAGTGTTTATACAGTTTTGCTCATTCCAGAACCAAACACACTTCCATGTCAGTGTTATGCTGTTGAATCATACACCAAATAATATCAGGTCAGTGGTGGTCCATTCCACAGATGGATGCACTAGAGGAGAGGGTGAAAAACTACAACAGTCAGTATTTACTTTTTATGTGCACCTATATGGTAGGTTTACTTGATACCTAATAAACTGGCTGCTGAATACAGCCAGTCAAAATCAGGTCATTTGTGCAAAAAGGCTATTATAAATACTACCACTAGTATAAACACTAGTCTTTCCCTTTAGGGCTTTTCACACTTGAAATAGTTATATTTACATTACATTTATTCATTTAGCAGATGCTTTTATCCAAAGTGACTTACAAATGAGAAAATACAAGCAAAGTGATATATCAAGCGGAGAACAATACAAGTAGTGCTACCATACAAGATCCATTAATTGAGTTTCAGAAGAAGCAAAGTGCGCAGAGTAGAGGTGTAAGTGCCAGAGTACATTATTTATTTATTTATTTTTTATGGGTTGGTTAGGTGTTCACAGAAGAGGAGGGTCTTTAACTGTTTTTTGAAGATGGTGAGAGATTCTGCGGTCCAGATTGAGGTTGGAAGTTCATTCCACCACTGAGGAACAGTTAGTTTGAAGGTTCTTGAAAGGGACCGTGAGCCACGCTGAGTAGGTACTACTAAGCGTCGGTCGTTGATTGATCGCTGATTGTGTGAGGGAACGTAAACCTTTAGGAGAGAGTTGAGGAAGGAGGGTGCTGTTCCAGACAAGGTCTTGTAGGTGAGCATCAAGACCTTGAATTTTATGTGGACAGCTACAGGAAGCCAGTGGAGGGAGATGAAGAGGGGTGTGACATAGGTTCTCTTGGGCTGGTTGAAGACGAGATTAACCCTGGGTCATTCTAGACCCCGGGAGTCCTGGGTCCTCTTGTTTCATGTTCCACACTGCTCCTACTTTACCCGGGGTTAACAGTTAATCCTGAGTATTCATAATCTGATGTTTCACACTGTACATTCCTAAACCCTGGGTTAAGAATTAATGATATGAAGCAAGCGCTGATCAATTTCTTATTGGGTGTCTGTTGCTAAGCATCTAGCCGTAACATTCTAACACCGTTACCTGAGCAGGGTTTCATAACCCCGGGTAAAAAGCCGTGCTAACCCCACTTCTAAATTACAAGTGTGAAACATTCCTCTACGCAGGATTAAACGCGGGGTTTAGAATGACGATGTCCCAGGGTTATCACAGTGTGAAAAGCTCTGTTATTCTAAATGTTATCTGGGGACAAAAAGAATCCAAACAATATTACAATAATAAAATTACGTTATCAGTTGTTCCTCTTCAGAATATTTCTAACAGTCTATGATAGAAACTCAATAAATGTAATTTGCTTAAAACTTGTGAAACATTTATAGTAATATACCTAGTGATAAGTAGAAGTGTGTGCTGCTAAAGGACAGCCTCGTGGCTTTATAAATGGCAGAGTGTCCAGAACTAACACTGTAGTGTGTAATCTAGATCTCTTGGCTGTCTGATCCATATACAGTTTGCTGTCATCACATTACATGAATATGATGTTTGTGCTAGAAGGCATCTTAGACCTCCTCTTCATCTCTAAAGCAGAGGAGACATTTCAGAGTTGATGGCATCCAACACCCATACAGTCCTTTCCCCATGGGCCAGTAACAGAACCCTGTGTGTCTGTCTATCTCTGTCTGGGAGAATGGAACAGATATACAGGAGAAAATGACACTTGACACAATAGCCAAGAGGAACTCTGAATTGGAAATTTGAGGGTTGTCTTGCTTTATTTTAGGATAATAAGTCTGGAGTTTTTCTCCTATACTGCTGCCTCTCTCCAGGCTGAATTGATTAGGTTGTGAGTCAGTGGAGCAGCATTTTTGGATCCTTATGCCACTGTGTGGCTACAATCAGCATTGCACTTTTGCTCAGGTGGCCAATTGTTTCTGTTATGCACACCATGACAGAGGTGTTCTGAGTCATCACACATCATTCCTGGGAACAGGGAGGATGGGAACTCTGTAACTGTGTTTATCTGCATTTGAAACACAGGCTAAATCTACATTGCAGTTATTTTTTGGCAGCCAATCTGTTTAAATGGTGCTATGTACATGCGCTGAGCCAGCTCATATTTTATCACCCTAATTTGTCATGCTGTGGTTTTTAGAGATTAGTTTTTTAGAAATGTCTTATTAAAGAGAGTTGTGCTTAATGCTTCAGGCTTATGCTTCAGGCATATTCCAGACTTACAGTATGAGATTCTCTTTATACAAGACCTTGATGCAACTCCTGAGGAAAACTTCATTTATATATTTTATATCATAGAACTCCCATCTAGAATATTCTTCTTTTTTTTTTGTAATAAATGAATCCGATTTCAGCACATTATTTAAAGGTTGCAAAGTGCATCTTACTGTATCACACTTTCTGTGGTACTAACACATTCGTTTGATAAACACCTATTACATGATAAAAGATTCTACTCAACTTGAATGTACGATCACTTAACATGCTGTATACTGTGTAAAGACACATGCACATACTCATAAGTTTTTTCTGTCACATTTGAAAGCCTATATGTGGGATGATGATTAAGAGATGAAAGGTTATTTTGAGATCTAAAAAAAAAAAAGCTCTAGCACTGACAAGCCGAGTCATTGTGTGCATGCCCATGTGTGTAATCCAGTGGAAAACTCAGCAGATGGCCCACTCTCATTTCCCTATGAGGGGTCAGAGTTGCCTTGGTGTGTTGCCATGTTCTCAGGAGAAAGACTCAGGCAGGCTTTTAGTGCTGGGAAGGTTGGGAGAGTGAAATTCAGTTCATACTACCTACTGAGGTTACTATATTTGTCAGCTTTTAGTCCAGATGACATATAGTGGCAAACAGAACTAAAGTTAAGCAGTGGACACATTTTATCAGTGCCTAGGTGTATATTAAAATTCAAATTCAAATGGTCATTAATTTTACATACCATGACCTTAGTGTTATAAGGTTCTGCCTGGGTGAATAGAACCATATATAAGGAGCAGTGGTGGCTTAGCAGTTAAGGCTCTGGGTTACTGATTGGAAGGTCGGGGGGTCAAGCCCTAGCACTGCCCCGCTGCCGCTGTTGGGCCCTTGAGCAAGGCCCTTAACCCTCTCTGCTCCAGGGGTGCTGTATCATATCTGACCCCAGCTTCCTAACATGCTGTGGTATGTGAAGAAAAGAATTTCACTGTGCTGTAATGTATATGTGACAAATAAAGACTCATTATCATTATAATACTAAGGTTGCAAAGCATTCTTTCTTAATCTGAGGTCATTTAAGTTTTATATATATGAGCATGTTTGGAAAAATTGCACATGTTGGACAACGCAGGGTTACTCACTTGAAGCTGAGGCATGCATTAAATTGAGGCTAAGATACACAGCATATGTGTCAATATGAGGAAATTATTCATTCAACCAAAAATGTATTCATTTTTTTATTATTATTTATTTTATATCTGATATTTCATTAATGCAAATTTGGTCTTAAATCTCATTTGAAGTGGCATTGCAAAAATACTGAAACATGTTAAACGTATATACCTGGTGAATTTCGTAGTTTCTCAGTGATTCTTTAAGTGGTTAATGGTTCTAGCTTTCTAAGAGGTTCTAATTGGAAAATGAAATGGATCCTCTCAGTTGTATGGTACTACATAGAACATTTAGGGGTTCCTCCATAGGGACAAACTCATTACCCCTTTAGGTTGCTAGATGGAACACATTTTTCATTGTATGGTGTATCCAAGAACTGGCCTCATTCTCATTGTGAAGGACGAACAGTCTCCATCTCTGCAGGTCTGTAGGGTATCTGCATGTTAAATGAAGCATTTAATCTCCAAGCAAGCTGAAGCAAGGCAGCATGACCAATAACTCAGGAATGAGCTGTGCGGTGGGGAAGTGGCTTTATCTAACCTGGAAGACTAAAAGATATGAATTGTTAAGAAAACCCTCATTACATTGTCAGCTGTGCAGGTTTTCAGAGGCTGCAAGATGTGGGTGTGTTTAATTTATGTCTTATTTTAGACTAGAATGTTATTACTTGTAATAAAATTCTGTAAATGTGCTCTGTGATAATGGTTAATTTGTATTCGCTTCTCTTTTCTCCTTGTTTTTCATATTCTCATTCCCTCTCCCTCCATCTATCCCTCTTTATTTTCTGTTGCCAGGCAGGTGCTGTGCATCCTTAGCTTCTTCAATGTATCTATTGTTCGAAGAGACGAATGACCCACCAAAGTAACATAGATGAAAAAGAAACATACATCCCACGGACTGATCTGTGGACATCTGTTGCCTGGGGTATTTTCATAAACCTGGAGGAGCGGCGAGCCTGTCGCTAGCTATGGGTGACATGGTCACCTAGACGCAATGGCTGTGTCTTAGGCCAACTCTGGTTGTTCCTCTTCCTCAAGAACTTTTGGTGCTTTTCCTGCAATCCTGGCCCTGCTAGCCATGGCTGCTGTGAGGAAGTTGACTCGTGCTGTGCGCCAGCAGGGCCTCCACCGCCTGGTTCTGGCTCTTATCCTCTTCTGCCTGCTTTCCATGGCCTATCTGGCCTACCATGTCAGTGGTGGCCCTAAGATCAAGGAAGCTCCTCCTTTGCCACTGGGGGAATGTATGACCGCAGCTCCCATCACTGTTAGCCAGCGGGTTCCTCTGTTCCTGCCCTCTGAGCTAAGTCATCGGTGGCAGGCATCAAGGAAGCTAGACACTACACGCATTGAGCCTGTGGTGCTGCTGTTCATAGAGAGCATTTACTCCCAGCTGGGCCAAGAGATTGTAGCCATCTTGGAGTCTAGCCGCTTTAGGTACCACACTGAAATTGCTCCGGGTAAAGGTGACATGCCTGCATTGGCCTGGCGGGGCAAAGGCCGCTACACTTTAATCATCTATGAAAATCTGCTCAAGTACGTCAACCTGGACTCCTGGAATCGGCAGCTGTTGGATAAGTACTGCCAAGACTATGGCGTGGGCATCATTGGTTTCTATCGTGCCAATGAAAACTCTCCATCTAGCGCCCAGCTCAGAGGATTCCCACTTTTCCTGCGATCCAACCTTCCGCTCTGGGACTATCGTATCAACCCGGCTGCTCCACTACTCTACATCACCCGACCCAGTGAACTAGAACCCGGCCCACTCCCTGCCGATAACTGGACCACTTTCCTGTCGAACCACAGCACCTATGAGCCTGTACTGCTGGCCAGCCCCAGGCCTACTGAGTTGTCAACACATTCCATTCTTCAGAAGGTGCTGTTAGCTACTGTAATACAAGACCTGGGTCTTCATGACGGGATCCAGCGTGTGCTCTTCGGTGCAAGTCTGTCCTTCTGGCTGCACAAACTGCTGTTTGTGGATGCAGTTGGCTATTTGACAGGCAGGAGGCTTAGCCTATCATTGGACAGATTCCTGCTTGTAGATGTGGATGACATCTTTGTTGGGAAGGAAGGGACACGCATGAAGGTGGCTGATGTGGAGGTGAGAATAAATGACCTTACTCTTGAATGTATCTACTCTGTACTGTGCTCCTAAGTGGTACAATGGTCTTATCAAAGGCCTCGGTGTATGGTAGTCTGAGACAGCATAATTATTGGCCCTGCTTTCTCGGTGAGAGGGGTGGCATTCCTCTGACCTTGATCAATCCGAACAATGCTAACCTCTCAGACATCTGTTAGCTCAGGTATACAGAATGGAGCAGTTAGCATTGTCCTCCAAGCTGATTCAACTGGTTATGATGTGGCATGAGCTACAGTTTGAAAGGTGTAGTGTTTTGACCCTTCACCCTCCTAGATTGGTAGCTGTCATGAGCCCAGTAGCAAGTGTGTGTGAATAGACAATTACTAAATTGAGAGGAAAATATAAATAGATTGTGACCTATTTAGCACATCTAACTAGGTCATATGCAATAAGAAATATCTACAGTGAAGTTTCACAAATGTTTTAATCTCATTTGTTGAACTTTATCTTCCGTGACTGAACGGCTACAGTTATCATGATGAATACATTACCTAATCAATTAATATGGATTGGACAGATGCATTCTAAATGTGATGATTATTAGTGCAGTGGATTTTCTGGATCTCACAAGAGGCCCACAGGAGCCTACCAAATGGGTAATGAGGCCAGTTTCTGTTTTAATATAACTAGATAATTTCTCAACCTCACCATGAATGCCGCTGTGCCTGAGGGCTTGTGTCTCATTTACACGTTTTCTCCTTTCTTTCTTCCCTAGTCCTCAAATTTTAGCACTCTAATCTGCACTCCTCCTTCTCCTTTATTCCATCTACTGCATTTTGCATCTTCCATGTACACCTTCTCAAATACATTTCCTGATGAGTGTTGTATCAAATGTTATAACAGAAGCTCCCTTTCAGCAAGTGTCACATTCAATTTGTCAGTGTGAGATAACGACAGGTTTTTTTTAGGCTCTGCTTCACACCCAGACCAAACTCCGTGCTCTGGTCCCCAATTTCACATTTAACCTGGGCTTCTCGGGAAAGTTCTTCCATACAGGTACATCATATATATTAATGTTAACAGAAGTGGTTAACAACAATAATATAGTGGATTAGGGTTATTTTTGTCTTCCATTTTTTAGTTTGTTTATAATGCCATAATATTTTAATTTAGTTATGTACATATATAATGTACAGGTACGGATGAAGAGGATGAAGGTGACAACACCTTGCTCAGACACAGACAGGAATTCTGGTGGTTTCCTCACATGTGGAGCCACATGCAGCCACACCTCTTTCATAACGTCAGCGTGCTTGCAGATCAGATGAGACTCAACAAGCAGTTCGCTCAGGTCAGCACCAACCATATACTGTACACCCACACCATCATTTCCCAAACTCATGATATCTATACTCCTGAAGTCAGACGCACAAATATTAGTCTGCAGATGAAATAATGTTTGATGATGAATAAAATGATGAATGAAAGACAGTACAGTTATCAGCATTATGCAAACAAGATCATACTGCTCTCCCCTTCTGCTAACTTTCTTTCTGACTTCAACATTTGCATGTCTGTGCTGTTTCTGTGCTTTTCTGCCTGTAGGAACACGGCATCCCCACTGACATGGGCTATGCTGTGGCCCCTCACCACTCAGGTGTTTATCCAGTACACAGCCAGCTGTACCAGGCCTGGAAGAGTGTGTGGGGCATTTCAGTGACTAGTACAGAGGAGTATCCTCACCTCAGACCTGCCCGCTTCCGCAGGGGCTTCATTCACAGCGGCATAAAGGTTTCACACATGACAAGAAACACTTTAAATATCAGCTGAAGATAAATGCATTATTGATAAACAAGCCATTTATCTGCTATTACGTTTACACATAAATTAGTTAACAATTAATATTAATTAAGCACTTATTTACAGTGCCCTACACGAATATTGGCACCCTTTGTAAATATGTGCAAAAAAGGCTGTGAAAAATTGGCTTTATTATTTATCAAACAACTGCATAGAAAACAGGTTTATCAAAAATAAAAACCCTTTTAGTCAATACTTTGTGCTACCTCCCTTTACCAAGATAACAGCTGTGAGTCTTCTCCTATAATACCTGATGACGTTGGAGAACACATGGTAAGGGATCTGAGACCATTCCTCCATACAGAATCTCTCCAGATATTTCATATTTCGAGGTCCACACTGGTGGACTCTCCTCTTCAGTTCACCCCACAGGTTTTCTATGGGTTTTCAAGTCAGGGGACTGGGATGGCCATTGCAGGACCTTGATTTTGTGTTCAGTAAACCATTTTTGTGTTGATATTGATGTATATTTTGGATCACTGCCCTGCTGGAAGTTCCAACCATGGCCCATTTTAAGCTTTCTGGCAGAGGCAGTCAGGTTTTCATTTAATATCTGTTGATATTAGATAGAGTCCATGATGCCATGTATCCTAACAAAATGTCCAGGTCCTCTGGCAGAAAAAAAGCTCCAAAACATTAAAGAGCCACCACCATATTTACCCGTGGGCATGAGGTACTTTTCCATATGGCTATCTCTCTGTGTGCGCCAAAACCTCCTCTGGTGTTTATTGTCAAAAAGCTCTATTTTGGTTTCATCTGACCATAGAACCCGATCCCATAATTTTTTTTGTTTGCCAAAATCTCTTCACTAAACAATTAATGCACTCAGTATAATCAAACAAACAAATTAATAAATAACCCTTATTTTTACTTATTTGTGCTAGCAAGAGAATATGTTTTTCATGAAGACTACATATCACTTCTCTTACTACTCACTTACTACTCTTACCGAGGCCCCCACCCACACCAATCATATTCCTTTATATTCGCAAGAATGAAATGAATCAGTGTTTGATTATCTTGGATGGGGGGTGGGGATGGGTGAATAAAAGAACAAAAAAAACAACTTAAGAAATGCATACTTAAGCAATTCAATCAATAAATTCAATAAAGCAATAAATAAATAAAATATGTATTATCAATTAAGGTAAAGAAAAAAATATTAAGAAGTTGTTCAATTATAAGTGAAAATAGTAGTAGTAGTAGTAGTAATAATAATTATAATAATAATAATAGTTATATTATAAGAATAATTACATTTGTCTACTTTTAGTTCTTTACAACTAAAATAGGGTTGTTCTTTTTTTATTTTAACATTTTAACTTCTGCTCAGGGAATACAGCCCAAGATTGTAACAAACTGCTTACTGTAGCACTAAAATACTTAGCTGTTAACCTTAGCTAACATAAGTTAGACTTGATGGGGGGACATGAGTTAGTTGCAGTATATATAGTCAAGTTGAATTAGTTCCTGCATCACTTCAGTTGGTTCTAATGCTGACAACAGCCCAAAATATTTCCTTATTGCACCTGAAAAATGACCTCTGAGCTAATTAGCATGATGAAAGGTTTGATCTCCAGAAAATAATTTTTTCACTGGTTCTGAGCTATAGTTCTCAAAAGAACTGTAGGTGATCGATGGGTCGACGACCTGAGCTTGCACTTTACCTTCTGTGGTGATTTCTGAGCATTTACACAGATAGAAAACAAGTTGGTCTTTATATCTGCCAAATTTCATGTATCGGGAAATCATATTTTTAGCCATCCTAAACATGGTTTCCCATATAAGACGTTTTATAATTAAAAAATATATCTTTCAGGGGAGTGAAAAAATGTGGCGATAAAGTGTTCAGCCAAAATACTTCACAGATTTTGGTTTTAGGTCACAAGCAACAACAGCAACAAAAAGAATGAGCACAATCTGAGACATATAGCAACATCCCTATCTGAATTGGCATGGAATGACCCAGGCTACATTTTGTTTTTGTCAGGTTCTCCCACGGCAGACATGTGGGCTCTTCACACACACTATCTTCTATAAGGATTACCCAGGAGGCCCTCAGGAACTGGACAAAAGCATACGGGGTGGAGAGCTGTTCCTTACTGTGCTTCTCAATCCGGTCAGCCTCACTCACACACTCACACACACACATACTCACTCACCCACACACACACACACAGACACACACAGACACACACAAATGAATTACTATAAATAAGTGTCATCAAGCCTGTTGTAGGCTTTACTCCTCCCTCTCCTGTTCTCAGGTCAGTATTTTCATGACCCATCTGTCTAACTATGGTAACGATCGCCTCGGTCTGTATACTTTTGAGTCTCTGGTAAAGTTTGTGCAGTGCTGGACTCGCCTGCGCTTACAGACTCTGCCACCGGTACGCCTGGCTGAGAAATACTTCCACATCTTCCCTGATGAGAGAGACCCCCTGTGGCAGGTTTGTGCTATTACACTTCCACCCCTTAACCTTGAAAGTATCAGAACCTCTGTCATGCTCTGTGTATGTGAATGGTATGCTTTATTCTCAGAACAGTTACTTTTTAAAGAATGAAACATATTTGAGTGATGTGCTAGTTGCTGGCTGTGTTTAGACTCTTATGAGACTTTTTGCCCAACAGAATCCTTGTCATGATAAGAGGCATAAAGACATCTGGTCAAAAGAGAAGACCTGTGATAGGCTGCCCAAGTTTCTGGTTATTGGGCCTCAGAAAACAGGTAATAGTCATCATAACAATGTCTAATCTTTTATTATTTTGTTTAGTGGTGTTATGCAAGTTAATGAAATATGTTTACATATGTGTGGGAAATAAGTATATCAATATTATATTAATCACAATATCAATATTATATATCATGTTGCCCAGCCCTAATATGCATTCATAAGTGTAAGTACAGTGGAGGAAATAAGTATTGAATATGTCAACATTTTTTTCAGTAAATATATTTCCAGTGAGGTTATTCACATTAAATTTTCACCAGACATCAGTATTAACTCAAGAAATCGACACATGTAATGAAATCCAAACATTAAATCCATAAATGAAGTTATGTGTAATAAAGTGGAATGACACAGGAAAAAAGTATTGAACACGCTAACTGAAATGTATTTAATACTTAGTGGAGAAGCCTTTGTTTGTAATGACAGCTTCAAGACGCTTCCTGTGTGAAGAAATTAATCGGCTGCAGTATTCAGGTGTGATTTTGGTCCATTCTTCTAAACATATTGCCTTTAAATCTTATTCAATTGGATTCAAGTCAGGTGAGTGACTGGGCCATTCTAACGCCTTGATTTTTTTCTCTGAAACCAATTGAGAGTTTCCTTTGCTGTATGCTTTGGATCGGTGTCCTGCTGGAAGGTCCGCCCACGTCTCATCTTCATCATCCTGGTGGATGGCAGCAGATTCTTCTCAAGAATCTCCCGGTAAATGTGCTCCATTCATCGTTCCTTCAATTATATGAAGTCTGCCAATACCATGTGATGAAAAACAGCCCCACACCATGATGCTTCCACCTCCAAACTTCACTGTTGGTGTAGTGTTTTTAGGGTGATGTGCAGTGCCTTTTCTTCTCCAAACATGGTGTGTAGTATGACAGTCAAAAAGTTAAATTTTGCTCTTGTCTGACCAGACTACACTCTCCCAGTATTTCATATGCTTATCCAAATGAGTTGTAGCAAACTTTAAACGAGCTTCGACATGCCTTTTCTTTAGTAATGGAGTCTTGCGTGATGAGCGTGAGCAGTGGAGTGCATCGCCTATTGTTTTCTCTGTGACGATGGCACCTGCTGCCTCCAAGTGTTTCTGGAGCTCTTTCCGAGTGGTCCTTGGCTCTTGGGCTACTCTTCTGACTATTCTTCTGACTCGCTGGTCAGAAATCTTGCAAGGAGCTCCTGTGCATGGCTGGTTAATGAAGGAGTGATATTGCTTCCACTTGCAGATAATGGCCCCAATGGTGCTTACAGGAAGATTCAGAAGTTTTGAGATATGTCTGTATCCGATTCCATCAATATGTTTCACAACAATAAGGTTGCGAAGATCTTGAGAGAGCTCTTTGCCTTTACCCATCATGAGATGTTTCTTGTGTGACATCATGGTAACGAAAAACCTTTTTATAGACCATCAATTTACTAACCCAGCTGCTAATTATTTGCAGAGATAGGGGGTATAATTACTTACGGATGTCAGCTGGTTCCTTGCCTTACCTTGCCTTGGAGAACTGCTTTTTCTTAGCGTATTCAATACTTTGTTCCTGTGTTGTTCCACTTTATTACACATAACTTTATTTATGGACTTTAATGTTGTGAATTCTTTATATTTGCTGATTTTTTGAGTTAATATTGATGTCTGGTGAAAATTTAATGTGAATAACCTCATTGGAAATATATTTACTGAAAAAAATGTTGACATGTTCAATACTTATTTCCCCCACTGTACTTACACTTATGAATGCTTATTAGGGCTGGGCAACATGATATATAATATTGATATTGTGATAAATATAATATTGATATTGTGATCATTTATGTCACATAATTTTTATTATTATTTATTTTTTTAGAAAACCTGTATATCGTGAAAGATATTGTGCAACATGTTCGTCACATTGCCCACCCACCGAAATTCACGTATATGAATTTTTCCTTCTTGTAAACTCTCCCTTCGTCACCAGGGTCAACTGCTCTGCACGCGTTTCTTTCCCTTCATCCTGCCATCACTGCCAGTTCATTCAGCCCTGTTACATTTGAGGAGGTGCAGTTCTTTAGTGGATCAAACTACCTGCGTGGAATCGATTGGTAACCACAGACTCACTTCCTCCATTTCCAATGTTTCTGTAGTTCATTACTCTGAGATCCACCACCGATTGGGCAGTGGTGGTTTGCCGGTTAAGGCTCTGGGTTACTGATCGGAAGGTTGGTGGTTCAAGCCCCAGTACTGCCAAGCTGCCACTGTTGGGCCCTTGAGCAAGGCCCTTAACCATCTCTGCTCCAGTGGCGCTGTATCATGGCTGTGCTCTGACCGTGCACTCTGACCCCAGCTTCCTGACATGCTGGGGTATGCGAAGAAAAGAATTTCACTGTGCATGTGTATATGTGATCAATAAAGACTCATTATTAAAATGAGAACATGGATAAAATGTGTTGGATATATTAGTAGGGTCCTGAGAAAATTGTATTATTAAGACACTGACAGCATTCTTTAAGCATATTTTGTCATTAGCTAACATTGCATAGAAACTGTTATTGTTTTCATACAATCCTTGAAAATTCCTTTGGTCATATTATACAGGTTATACAGAGATGATCAAACAAGGTTGGATCAATGAAAAGTGTGGACATGATAAGGGACCTATGAAATCTAACACACTAAATGTCTTGTGTCTATAAGATACATGTCTTTACCTTCTGCATTATGTCCTAAGCATATGCAGACTTTTATATGTGATGTGCTTGTTTCTTTTTTTTTTTTGATGAAGCAAATTGAATTGAATTTAGAATTTTTCTTTCACAGTTTCAGTGATTTAGTCATAAAATGGTTATGTACTTGATATTAATATTAAGGGTGTTTGCAGATAACATGACTTTCTGTGACTGACAGCTGTCATGTATAAAAATCTAGAAAATGTCCTGCAAAAATCCTGGAACGCTTTCTTAAAAGCAGTGAGAACCCTGAACTTGATTTCGGCCTTATTTCTGCCTTACACACTGTGCCCTTTAAAAAGTCTGATTGCTCTGCTGGCTTGTGGAATAATTTAAGTGTCTTTTTCTGCATCAGGTACATGGACTTTTTCCCAGTGCCCTCTAATGTGAGCACAGACTTTCTATTTGAGAAGAGTGCTAATTACTATGACACCGAGTCTGTCCCAAAGAGAGCCGCAGCACTGCTTCCCAGAGCCAAAATCATAACCATCCTCATCAACCCAGCTGATAGAGCGTATTCCTGGTACCAGGTGTGTGTGTGTGTCTGTGTGTGTATGTGTGCATGTGCAAGTCTGCACAGCTGTTCTGCATCGACACCTGCCGTCTTTGTTTTGTAATCACTAACTCTCTCGTTCTTCTGCTCTGTGACACATGCAAACACTCGTGTCTGTGCAGCATCAGAGGGCTCACCAGGATCCTGTGGCTCTGAACTATACATTCCAGCAGGTGATCTCTGCAGGTTCCTCCTCTCCTGCAGCACTGCTCACTCTGCACCGCCGCTGCCTGCAGCCGGGATACTACAGCAGCCATTTAGAACGCTGGCTCCATTACTACCAGCCCAGTCAGGTATACACACACACACAGACGCACACACACATACATACTAACACACATGATGCACAAGGATTCACAAAGATCATCTGTGAACATTTCTGATTAAAAAAAAAAGGAAATATATTTTCGTGCTTTCGTGCTCATGCTTTGGATACTACAGCGAATGATCCTTTACAGCTCGTGCTTCGGATACTACAGCGAATGATCCTTTACAGCTCGTGCTTCGGATACTACAGCGAATGATCCTTTACAGGCAATTTGCAAACATTCACCAAAATATAAAGTGCAATACTTACGTGTTCTGGATATGAAGCTGGATCACGAACAGTTGGTATTGATCCATCCTTAAGAATCAACTTTTCAGCTAATCCTCATTTATATTGACCCTCGTTCACAAAACAGTTTGGTGTAACATGATTTGAACAAACATACACAAATTTAGCTTTTTTGGGGGCACATTTCCTTCAAAAATAAAACTTCTCCACTGCGTCTTCACTGACTCTGATGCCAGGAGTACATGAAGACTCTTATGTTCATTCTTATAGCCAACAACAGAGCACTTACAAAGCTTACAAAGCTGAGGCATTCTTATCACTGTAGCTGCTCCAACGCAGCGAACATGGCAGACTGTGTGGGACGATCTATGCTAATAGGGCAGAGTCCGTCACCAGTCATGGGTGGGGCCTGTTCCAATGTGACATCACATTGGTTAGAAAACACGAACGACTGATTTTGAGACACTGTTTATGATTTATGCGGAATATAAAAATAGGAGTGGGTGGATTTTTACCATTACAGGGTTATTGTGTGCACACACTGCCGACACACTTTTATGTTCAAACACCATGTAAAAGTACATTTTGCATAATAGGTCTCCTTTAAGAGAGTTTCATGAGGGATAAAAATAAAATTGGGTCATACTGAAAATTTTTTTTAGGCAAGCTACAGAAATCTTAACTGTGTGTTAATCCACACACACAACAGAAAACTGATTTTTCCCACGTAATGGATCTGGCTAGTTTCTTCATTTCACGTTCCTGTTTATATTTTCTGGATTGAAATTTAGGTCCGCTCTCAGACGAAACAGAGCTGCTCAGCTCTGCCTGTTTTTCTTAAAAGTCAACTCACCAAGCACACATTAATTTTATAAAGTTAGTTGGAGAAAGGGGAAGGCTTGTCAATGAGCAAATTTACATGTACACACTAATTTTATAGCTGCAGTTTGATAATCAGTTGATTAGCTAGTTTATATTAGTAATCTAAACTAGTAGTGAAGCAGTATTTTTATTGTTGTTCCCCATAGTGAGCTGAGAGCGTTGCTCTTTTTTTTTTTTTTTTAACATTAAGTAGCTTGTAGTTAGTTAAACTATTTTACAGAGTAGAAACTAATAATATATTATGTATATATTTAAACACTATATACAGTGTAACATTGTATATTTCTAATCTAGCTGATTAAAGCAGATTTGACTTAAGGTTACTACCTGCTAAAAAAGTCACTCTCAATATTTATTATCTACAGTATATCATAAAAAAACAAACCCAATTCATTATTTGAGTTTTTATGATACCAAATCACTCCTATTTCTATGTTCTACTTGTCTCTCTTTTGAGCTTTTTCTCTTTCTGGATGTTTCCACACATACAGATGTAGAAAAATGAAATATATCAGATTAATGGTACGTATGTGTGGAATAACTTATTTATCCATGTGTATTAGCCAATTTCTTAAAATTCTTACATGAATGAATTATTTGATGAAATTTCTTGAAATATGAGTACAGCTTTAAGATGATTTACGATATTGTCATACTGTTTACATGGCCGTTTGAAATAACGTGTCTTGATTGGACTATTAGTGTGTATGTAGCTTGGGATTTGTCTGACAGGCAGGCAGAAGACTGCAAACTGCTCCTTTAGTTTTATGGCCTCCCGAAACAGCTACTGAACCGTTATAGTGAAGGTTGGTTTGGGTGACTTGTCTTTTGCTGGTCTGTTTGTAGCTTTTGATTGTTGATGGACTCCAGCTGCGGTCCAAGCCGGTGCAGGTGATGGAGAGCGTGCAGAAGTTTCTGGGTGTTACACCCTTCTTCAACTATACTCAGGCACTCATGTAAGAACAGCCATTACTATTAGTCCTACTGACGAGTGAATCTTTTCACTTTCATTACAATTTGAACTCTGTATGTTCTTAGGCATCATCTAAACCTATTTTACTGTGTGTGTGTGTGTAGGTTTGATGAGAGTAAAGGCTTCTGGTGTCAGAGGCTGGATGCAGGCCGAACGCGCTGCCTGGGCAAGAGCAAAGGCAGGAAATACCACGATATGACCCCAGAGGTAATTTTCATTTATCCTGCATAAATGCTTTATATCCGCCTCAAGACTAGGAAGCTTTTAAGAAGACATTAATTTTGAATATGACTGTTTTATTACACTAACTCATTTATTCATTCTTTGAAAAGGTCTGAGAACAGAAGTGCATTAATCAGGTCATAAGCAAATGAGACCGCCTAAGAACTGAAAGATTTGAGGGTCATGTAATAAAGTTTTAATTACACTGCTAATTTATCAAGTAGACTAACGACTCTCTTCATAAACTTGATAAAAAAAAAAGAAAAAGCATCAATGTGTTACTCGTAACTGTATTTGTTCATTATTAAAATCTTGCGGCTTTAAACACAGGACTCGAACAGCAGGCAGCTACACTCAGAAAGTAGAACAGGAACCTGGTACAATGCAGGACACTCACATCTCCATCTATTTATATCAAGATTTATTGCACACACCTTATGCCACCTTTATCCCAAAATACACCTGTGCTAGAGAATCAGCGTGTTTCAGCGTTGCTGTTGACCTTTTCTTCTTAATGTACTTGTGTTTGTGTTTAGTCGCGGGCCTTTCTGTCGGAGCATTACAGAGAGCAGAATGTGGAGCTGTTGAGGCTGCTGAAGCGCTTGGGACAGCCTCTGCCCAGTTGGCTCCGGGATGATCTCCACAACGCCAGCTGGAGCTGACACCAAGAAACACGATGAAGAGTTGAAGCCCATATCGAACCACGCTCCACCCCGGGGCACACAGGGCCGTGCCATTGCAGGACAGAGGACAGTCGATTCTCCCTGTGTCCCAACACACACACTGCAGGTCCAACCAGGACAAGTGGACGCCTGCCGTGTGTGTTAGAGCTCAAACCCGGCTTAGAAGGGAGCTGAGAATCAGAGTTTGTACACTTTGAGGAGGACTGTACACCTATTTAATTGCCAAGATAAGGACATAAGAGCTAGTTAGTTGCATTTTGGATAACTGACAGAGAAGCTCATTCATTTGCATTGTGGGAAATGGTGTTTCACAATGAATCCTTCGGCTAATGAGTTGAATGCGCAGAGTCTCAGAAAGGTCAGAACACTTAGCGAAGTGGTTGCGAAGAAATTCACAGGCTGGTCGTAGTGAGCTTTTTAAATTCTGCCAAGCAGAGAAGTATTGTGTGTCACCTAAGATTTCAGACATTTGCTGATGTTTAAAATTGTCTCAATTTGTAAATGTCAGAAATAGATTCTGGCTGTTTCACAACCAGCTACATACCACTGAACTAAAACATTCCAGGGCCAGAGTATATATGGCCACTGCACTTTTCAACATGGTTTTTATATTAGATTTTCAAAAGAAATGAAGTAGGAATGTTTGAACTATAAACCGAGTTGAGTTTTGGGATCAGTAACTGGCTGGCATGTTTCCCAGTCTGATCGGTCACACTACCAACTCACTCACATGAACGTGTTTGAAGAATGTCAAAACCGTGCTGATGACCAGATATGGTTTTGTTCCAGTGTTTAATGTAATGAGGTCAGCAGTGTTTCCGACATAACTTGCCATCTCTAACCGTGCCAAACTAAACTGCTGGTGCTCAAAATGAGGTAACCTTGCCAAAAAAAACCAGATGTGTTGTGTCTGAGACTTGCCAATGAGAGTCAGGCTGTGTGTATGTGTATGACTGTGTTTGTGCATATAAGTGAGAGTTAGTTGCAGTAGCTGCACTGTACATCAAGACTAATATATTCTTTTGTCTTTGGTCAACTTGAAATCAGGTAAAAATGCACATCTGCAAATAAATGCACACGACAAAGGCGCTCGGGCGTGTCCACTTCCAGTTCCTCCTGTTGTGTGTGTGGAGTGACGTGAGTGAAAGGAGACTGAATGCGTTATCAGTCTTGTAGCTTGCTTTATCAGATAGTAGGAGGAGTGCAGAGACGAAACAGTTTGATTAATTGCTTGCCGAAACGAGAGACTCGGCCTCCATTTCAGGGCTCTGGGGTCTAGGCAGCAAGAACGGCCCTTAAATAAGTCTGCTCCATTCCTTTGGGAGCCCCAGACAGTACACTGTGTGCTGACAGGTAGACGGAGGAAATGTGTGTGTGAGTGAGAGAGAAAAGAGAGAGAGAGAGAGAGAGAGAATATGAATGAGTGGGACAGCAACAATCTCTATACAGAACCTCTTTTTGGGCAGAGAAAATGCGTCCCACTACCGCATAATTAAGAATAATTTCTTCAGAAAGTACATTAATTGATTTATATATGCCAATATTTTAGTTCCTTAATTTTCATAAACATTCTCATTATTGGAAAACACTTGGCAGGAAATACTGCAGATTTATTCACTGAACAAAACTCCAGTGAAGATCTTCGAGCAATCAGACAAGCATTCAATGGTTGTCAGGTCATGGTTTTATTAAATGTATGATCATGCAAAATCCAGCATTCATATACGTAGCCCAATAGTATACCATTACAATGCAATAGATTTACTCAGAATGAGGGGAGCATACAAAGCTGAGTTGTTGTTTCCTTTTTTTGTTACTTTTTTCATTTTTAAATATGGTACATCACCTAGTCATCATTTCCAGATGGAGGGATTTTCATGTCAAGAGATGCAACAAGAACAATTTTTTTCCTATTTTTTTTTTAATCACACGGCAGAGAAAATATTCACCAAGAAAAGAGAACATGCATAATCATCATATTAATTAAGCTGCATATTTGGACTTGCCTTGGATTGGATAGGATAGGAAAGCCAGAAGGTGCTGGCACAGGGTTTTGTTCCCAGCTTTACGAGGAGGGACCTCTGTTCTAGAAATCTATCTAGCCTATCTATCAGTTAATGTGTCCTCATTTGTTTAGTTTTTTTGATCCATTTTCTTTTCAGTTCTACAAAGTTAAAGTAACTGACAACATACAGAAAAAATAACCTCGCAACTGGTTTTAAAAAAAAATCATATAATAATATAATAACAATAAAAATAAAAAACTGACTTGCCCAAGCATGGAGGCAATTCTCCCAAAAACAAAGACAAAACAAGCATCACTAAGAGGGCTTTGTGATGAAGGTGACACACACATACACACTCACACGTGCAGAGTTACAGTGCCGATATGTACCAAAGCCGTACACATGTACATACACAGACTGACAAATCTTTCATCATAGAAAATACACGATCAGCAGGTGGGCTCATGGGATGGATTTGTTTCAGAAAACTTTACAACACACGGCTGTTTCAGAACGTCCTACTCAGATCTAGTGCATGAACTGGAGTGTGGTGAAAAGGAAACGCATTTTTAAAATAACGCCTGTCACCAAGATCAGAACAGGCCAATTGTGCTGCGATGGTTTCTAACAGCCAGTGCCTTAAACCCTGTATTTGAACTATATATATACATTGGACTCCAAGGAAATGCTGGAGGGATTAATAGGTATGTTATGTGTGTGCAACACAGCTTTGAGAAGTGAGTGAACAAACTGGCGTGAACCACAAGTACAACAGAGTTGTGTAAGACAGAGTGATGACACATGACCATGAGGAGAACCGCCACAAACATCCAAGAAGGGTGTGATTGTGTGCATGTTCTGGACAGGAGTTGTATCCACACCCACATATGCACTTCCATTAACCTATGGACGTCCTTCATGTGCCATTTTGACACAAATAGGCTAGTTCTCTCTCTGCACACTAAAATTCCAATCATATTTCCATAAGGAAGGCAGTGTGTGACTGCTATGCTGTGCTGTTGGAATGGGGTTTCGATCAGCATGTGTATGTGTGTGTTCCCCTTTTGCACCTGGCTGTGTACAGTATGAACTAGGGTCTCTGTTCCAATGACTAAAGTGAAATTTTATACAGCGACTCTACGTCTAGCATTTAGTGCCGTTTCTATAGCACTATCTCTGTTCACACGGGCTCTCAAACACTCCTCAATATGCACACAGTTAGAGGCGGAGCAGTCCTACCTACAGTAATATAATCAGTGGTGTGTTTAATCACATGTCCATACAAACACATGCACATAAACACACATTAAACAGAGTCTAATCATTTGCTGCACCTTGACGGTGAACCTTATTTCACTTGATCTCATTTAAATATAGATTTGCAAATATATCTTTACAAGTGTATTATGTTAAAAAGGTTTTAAAACTAACCATAAAAATGAATTGCTCAACACAAAATACTTTCTGATTATCAAAGACGGAAAAAAAAGTTCCACATAAACACAATAACACAGAATACTAAAAACCCAGAACCACGCAAACCTTCCCACAGACCTTAGTTTAAAAACACAAACAAAACAAAATATTATAAACCCAAAAAAACAACAAAAAAACCAACAAAAAAAAAAAAAACAACAACCAAGAAACACTCCTTTAATTGCCTAAAGACTACACTTTGGTGCTTCTTGATATGAAGTACGCCTATAATCTCCAGAATTTTAGGACATTCTTGATTAGTGGACATTGTTTACTTAATTCTCTAAATAATTTGTATCCAAATTCTACAAAGTGTACGAGCTGGAGGATTTACATTACACCTATTTAAACTTCAGCCGTTCAAGGCAAAGATTTCTATCTTGTGTATCGAACCCTCCCCTTTACACCCCAGTTGTATTTTACTTACATATCAATGCTTTACAAACTCCGTTGTAGCTTCTAGCAATTTCTTTTTTACAATATACAGTATAGTTATGAACTCATAGATCAGTACTTACAAACACCTTCTGGACATCTTTAATGGGCAAAAAAAGATGATTCCATGGGAAAAGACTAGACAGCGCCCCCGTGTGGGCATCATATGCATGCACCGTCCCGTGGGCGGGGCCACAGCCGCAGCCGGATCCCAGTGGTCAAAGATTGGACAGGTAAGGTGGTGTTGACAGTTGGACTGGATGTTATCGGATTTCTTCAATAGCGTGTCTGTAACTTGCTGTCGTCCATCCGGCCTCTACATGCCCATCCGGCTACAAGGAACAAACACTCCCATCATTAGGAATCCAGGCAACCTGCAACACAACAACAGAGTTCATAAAGCTATGGAAGGACATGTATTTGACTGTGTGGAATGTGATGTGTGGTATGGATGTGCGTGCCTTTGCCCTGCATGCTTCACTGTAAGGGTGCAGCTGGTGCTCCTGAGCAGTGGAAGTGCACATTGAGCCACTTGGCATCACGGCGGTGCCACACGCGCGTCTCCTCAGACTGGCAGGTACGCGGGCGACCCTGACTGTCGATGTACTGCGTCAGGCGGATGTAGGCGATACACGCTGCATCCTCTCCAATCAGGTGCACATGGGGGTTCAGGATAGTGGTGTGCACTGGCTTATTGTTCTTACTCAACACTAGATCAGGCACAGCCATTTTCACACATTAGGCAATGAAAATTAGGACAAAAGTGGAATTTATTTGTTCATATATCTGCTAACTTAAAAAAAAAAAAAAAAAAAAAAAAAAAAAAAAAAAAAAAAAAGCTATTATCTAAGAATTAAGAAATATTATAACTTACAGTTCTCAAAGTAAAACTTGTGGAAATCCATCCCTTCCACCAGGTTACCCAGAGCTTCCGGCTCAAACGAAGTCAACCCAGGGTCACAGATTCTCCTAAAAGACATTTAAACATTTTCAATTCTTATTCATGTTGTGTCTGTTCAGTATTGTGTCACTGTGTTCGTGCCTCGCTTACGTGTAAGCCTCAAAGTCTCCATTGTTCACGGCCTCGATTAGCTGCTCAGTGATCTTGATAATCTCTTGCTTACGAGCTACATAGCAGAAAAGAAAATGAGGAGAAGGAATGGAGAGTAATTTTAACGCTTCTCCAGAGGAAGACACTGATAACTATGTTCCACTACAGCTTGGGGATTATGTGTGTGTGTGTGAGAGAGAGGGGGAGAGAGGGGGGGAGAGAGAGAGAGAGAGAGAGAGAGAGAGAGAGAGAGGGGGGGGAGAGAGAGAGAGAGAGAGAGAGAGAGAGAGAGAGAGAGAGGGGGGGGGAGAGAGAGAGAGAGAGAGAGAGAGAGAGAGAGAGAGAGTGTGCCCCCATGTGAGTGCATGTGAATTAGTACATTTGTAGAAATCCTGCCTAGTAAAACTCTGTAGCCCCTTTAACTTGAGTCAGTCCCTCCTCCTCATATGACAGAAGTAGCCCTACACCCTCAGTGTGTCAACAGACCTACTCTGCATGTGTATGTCCGTCCTGAACTCCCCAAAGCACTTACACTGGGCTGTGGCCACACTCCTGCCCCCCTGAGCTGAGGCATGAGGAACAGACTGAGCACGCTCTAACTCTGGGCACGAGGCATGTCCTGAACTGTTCCACGCCATGCGCTTTATGTCATGCACCACAGCTGCAACACACAACACGGACCACAACGCCACTCAGGTGACAGCAGAAGATATGCAAAGGACCTGCGCCCACACTGGTTATAACATGCAAAATCAGCTGCAGGCCAAAGCATTTAACAGAATGTAGACTGCCTCAGGTTACTGCAAGCCATGTGACAAAGGATACCAAATACACCATCGTTAGAAGCACACAGCAAAAAGCAATGCATTATTAATCCACCATAGCCAAAGGCGGCTACAGATCATGAACGACAGAAGAAATTAATGGAGAAAAAAAAAAACATAAAAAGGTTAATGAAAATTCTGAATAAACGTTAACAATTGCAAAAAAGTGAAAAATGAGAGATGTTGGGAAGAAAAGATGCAATATGTTTGGACTGCACAATATTTATATTCGCTTTCAATACTGATATTGCAGATGCACTCTGACTGACCTCAGATGTTCCTTATAAGTTTTCTGTCTGATTTTTTTGATCAATTTCATTGTGGCGTTGATGTGGCCATAAACAAAAAAAATCTAATACTGTTTAAATTAATGCAGGCCATATTTCAACTGTTATACATAAACAGTTTGTTTAATATATTGCGAGGGATCTCATAATCCCGGTGTATATTGTATGTTGATCAATATCGTGCAGCCCACATGTTAATAGAGACATCATGGTAATTCAGCCAAAGGAGGAAGCTCTTTAATCAGCCTTCTTGTTTATTAAAGGCAACAGAATTAAAAATTTACACTGACAAAAAAAAAGGAAAAAAAAGGAAAAAGGAAAGGATGAGACCGGAGGATGGAGAATGTGTTACATTTCTAGCACAATTAGCTTTGAACATGTAATCTTTGCAGTTCTGCTGCATACAGATCAATGCAATGTTATTTGATTTGTACAGCACTTTTGACAATATATATCGTCTCAAAGCGGCTTTACAGAAATCCACATGTATGCGATTCGTGACATTTTTCGGCTGAGCATCATATTTATATGGTGGCCTCGGAAAACCCTTCATTTGGTGACATCTCAATAGTTTGTACTATATTATAGCTCTGAAATCTACAGGCTTCTCTGAACTGAAATATATCTCTCGAATACAGTACATCTCTTCAGCAGGTGAAGCAGGACCATGACAGACCATTTTTTACGAAAGGTTTCGGATTGCAAACTGAACTGATTCATGTGCATTGTGCTTTGGCGGGTAACTACAGTTGCGGATGGAAGTTTACATACACTCATCATGAACATGAATCTCATGGCAATATTGGGCTTTCAATAATTACTTTGAACTGTTCTTTTTCTGGGGCAGAATGATTGTACAACATACATCTTTTAATAAAAAAAATGAATTTGTTTCAGAAGTTTGAATTTATTTAGGGTTTTCTGTAGTCAACACAAGGTCAAAATTATACAAACAGGGTTAAAAATGTACATACAACACACCTAATATTTGGTTGAATGTCTCTTAGCAAGTTTCACCTTGAGCAGACACTTTTTGTAGCCATCCACCAATTCTGGTTGGATATTTGACGACTCTTCTTGGCAGAATTGGTAAAGTTCAATGGCATTTGTTGGTTTACTGGCCCTGACTCGACTTTTAAGCACAGTCCACACATTTTCGATAGGGTTGAGATCAGGACTTTGGGAAGGCCATTCCAAAAGCTTAATGTTAGCCTGCTTTATCAATTCCACAACCAGCTTTGATGTGTGTTTGGGTCATTGTCCTGCTGGAACACCCAATTGTGTCCAAGTTTCAAGTGTCTGGGTGATGGTTTGAGATTATGCTGAATAGTTCTAAGGTAGTCCTCCTTCTTCATTATTCCATCCACTTTGTGCAATGCACCAGTTCCATTGGCAGCCCCAGAGCATAATGCTACCAACACCATGCTTAACAGTTGGTACAGTGTTCTTTACTCCTCCAAACATACCTCTGATCATTGTGGCCAAACAACTCAATCTTTGACTCATCTGACCATAAAACTTTCCTCCAGAAGGCTTTTTCTTTGTTCATATGGTCAGCCATAAGCAAACTTAAGACGGGCTTGAAAGTGTCGATTCTGGAGTAGGGGCTTCTTTATTGGATGGCAGTCTTTCAGTCCATGGCAATGTAAAACTCACTTGACTGTAGACAGTGACACTGATGTTCCAGCAGCTTCCAGTTTATGGCAGGCCTGTGCCTTGGTGGTTCTTAGGCTTTTCCTGACCATCTGAACCAATTTCCTCTCAGCTGAGGGTGACCGTTTGGGACTTCTTCCAGACCTTGGCAAAGTGGCTACATTTCCCAATAACATGTACTTGCGTACAATAGTTTGAACCGATGATCTTGGAATCTGCAATTGGTTAGAAATGGCTCCAAGAGACATTCCTGACTTGTGTAAATCTACCATCCTCTTTTTCAGATCTGCATTGTGCTCCTTTGACATTCCCATAGTACTGTGCATTGGTCAATCCAATGAGTGCTGCCAAACAAAGCCTTTTTATATTGGCACAGAGAAGCTGCCAATATATGGTCAAGCTGTGGTCAATCATGATCACTAAGAGGAAATTAAGAAGCCTTGGTCTTGTCAAATTAAAGGACATTTTGGAACTTTCAGCACCACTGAATTAATAAAGTTTGTATGTTTGTATGTATAATTTTGGTCCTGTGTTGATTACAGAAAGCCCCAAATAAATTAAAACTTGTGAACCAAATTCTTCTTCTTGTTTTTTTTTTATTGAAAGTTTATTTTTATTATGCATGTTGCATAATCAGTGTGCCCCAGAAAGAAAAAAAAGTTTAAAGAAATTACTGAAAGCCCAATATTGCCATGACATTAATGTCCACGCCAAGCGTATGTAAACTTAATTTTTGATTTCTTGGAAGGTTGACGTGACAAAATATGTCATAGGCAGAAAAAAACCTCCCTCTTTTTTGGAGATCTGCAGTTATTTCAGCCACAACAACATTATCGGGTTTTCCCAGACCGCCACACATTTTATCTCTAATGCCAATGCCATCTATCTTCAGTCTGATGCTAATAAAAGATTCCTCTAGAACTCTCACATAACTGGAAATTTTTACTTTGCTTTACTTTTGACTCGTAATCTTGTACACCTTCAAACATTAGCATTCAATGATGGTTTTAAAAATAAGTCACCAAGTTCTTGTTATGAAAAATGGTTATGTCTAGAAATGAAGATATGCCACGCTGTCCTTTTGTCTCATACTCACCATTTTACCTTAAATCCCAAATGCAACAAAGATTACCATTTTAACTTCACTGATCCTGCATTTACACAGCGCACATAGCACTAATTCTAAAGCTCCAAGACTTTCAAGACTATCACGTGAAGAAAATGTTCATTAAAACTATGTAGATAAGTCATATAAAAACCAAAAACAACCATCCATATTCTAACAAATACCTCCTACCTGTAAATGGTCTTGTTTTCCTCTTTCTACAGAGGCAAAGATTCAAGGTTCAGAGTAAAAAGATGATGTGGTTGGAGATCATAATAAATTATTGATACTCTAAAGATGAATTTTATTCACGTAAAAGCAGCACGAAACAGCACAGGCAGAGTGGCATCACATCAACCATGAAAATTAGCGACTTAATGCGTTACCCTGTGGCAAAAAATACACGACAGAAAGCCACACACAAAAATACATCTGTCTGAAAAGGGTGCTAAGGGGTACAAGGTGCCTGAAGGAAGTGAATCTTTGACTTCGAAGTAAAGTCAAACTGGAAAAAATAGCTATGGGCAGAAAAAATCATCCAGACTTGGGAGAAAAGTGAAGCAGGTAAGAACAAATGGAAGAGAGACATCACAGATGTTCAGAAAGGAGGACGAAAAAGCAGAGGAGACTGAAGGGGCCTAAAATTGCATGGAAAAGCTGAAATGGGCAAATTACAGCATGATCACCAGTAGCAAGTGGAGAGGAGAAAAATCAGGAGGAACATGGCATATGCACCAAGAGTTTTGAGAGGGTAGAGTAAAAGAAGAGCACAACAAACAGCCTGATTCGAGGCGGAACTGATCGGTGGTGGTGGTGGTGGAGTGGCTGAAAATGCTCTGAGTAGTGAGTGGAAGACTTCACACACTGACCACAGGGGTGGAAAAAGTCTGGAGGATTATGGGAAAGGGGCGAAAGATGCTGCGTGGCAGCTGAGGATTGTGACTTACTGGCTGGTGGGCACTGTGGTGATGCCACCAGAGCGGGCGGCTCATCCCCGGCACTGCACTGACTCATCACCGCACTGTCACTGCTGGCTCCCTGAGCACTCTCCACTGGCACGGCCCCAAAACCAGCACAACACACACCACCGGGAGAAAAACACACCAACACACACTCACTCTGCTGCAAGTTTATCAATATTACAATGACATTACGTTCATAAGGTGCAGCTGTAGGACGACGCCTGGATAAAATGGTTCTATTAATTCAGCCTTGGCCTAATAACACCACAGACATTCTAAATAGCCAGTGGGACTCCATGGTAATCACATCAGCATATTCTGCTCTACGCACAGCTCGCTCAATCACTGCGAACTAGCACTGCTGAAGAAACAGCGTCTAGCCGGCTGTGGCGTGATGCAGCAGTGTTAGTAATCACAGCCATGAACTTGGTGAAACCTTTCCCTGAGCCTCCTCTCCAATTTCCTGTCCTCATCACTTGAATCAAACCTCTGATTTGACTGAGAAGATAAAAAGGCTCTTCAGGTTAGAGGTAACTAAGGAGAGGAAATGAGTGAAAAGAGCCTCAGAAGTGGAGTTTGGAGCCTTCGAAGAGGACCATGACCAAGTTCTTACAAAACATGATAATGTCACAGCACACGTCAGCTAACAGAGTCAAAACATGCACACGCCTATACATACAGCATTTTACCATAAAAATACAGATGGCTACAGAATACTCTCCAACAAAAAAGAGAGACAGAAATGCAGATGATTACATGAGCGTACAAAATTCAATCACGTGATTAGGTTGAATTGTGGATAGGCCCAATTCCCACTAGATATTACTTCTCACAAAGCTGACTTATTCAGTAGCGTCACAGTCATGCTTATCAGCATTCCTTATGCATTGATGCAGATTGTGATCTAGCTTTCCGATACTTACTTTAACCTCTCTCCTGTCTGCGCAGTTAAATAGCTTCATTTCATGTAATACATCAGTTATGCATGACAACCATGTGATCATTAAACTTAAACTTAGAAATAAACTGCTGCATTACAGGCTTTTATGGCTAACCATTTGTGCGTGTGTTGAAAATGAAAAACGATGGCTATGGCACGGCTTGACAAGGAGAGAGAGAGATTCCCGTTATGACAACAGCACTGATCATCATGAGGCCACAGTGCTGGAGGCATGCTGAAAAGAGCAGAGAAGGGTTGTGTACCTTTCCTACCTTTCATATCCTCTTCCTCATTGGTGTTGCAGCTCTCTGTGGAGCCCTACAGAAAATCATCGATGGAGAAAACAATTATAAACATTAGAACATGAATATTTACATGATGATCACATACTAGTATAGACAACGGTCTTTTTTCCCCCTAAAACATGGCACTGATTCCCATATTAAGACTGACCTTGGTACCATCTGCTGGGTTGTGCACTACTGTAGTCTGTGGCTCCTGTAGGGTTTACAACAGGAAAGAACAATTAGGATTTGGTCACCTTTTACCAAAAAGATGTATACCACAAAAATGCATGCTACAGTTAAACTTTGATGATCACATGCTTTTATCGTCTGGAAGAGATCACATGCTCACAAGACAAACTAAGTCATGGTGATGCAATACCTGTGTGGTGAATGTTGTTGCATTTCACTTTCATGAAAATATGATAAAGAGCTTTCGGACTGCATTCCAAACCAACACAAGAAAAGAATCAAAGTCTATCTTGCATGGACTGTCACTGTTCCATGCAAGACTGAAATTTTTTGCCACTAAAGCCTTTTCTGATAAATATGCTGTATGTTTCAGTCCTGAATGTCTGTTGTCAGCCCTGTGATGGTGTTCAGATTGACTGCAGACCTCTAGTGGGGAGGGTTAACAGCGTGCTTTAATGGTGCATGTTGGAGGTCCCAGGATGCTCATCGCTCAGCTCTTTAGGCAGCGTGTACAAGCACAGACCATTTCAAGTGTCAATTCTCTTTCTTCTGCCTGACCCTGCAGGATGCACTGCTCTCATCTCAAGACATTCGCTCAAAGTTGGTTTACGCACCTTCAGCTTCTTCTAGCCCCAAGTGAGTGCACACTGTGAGTTTTGTCCTTTTCTTCATTTAACTGACAGAAAACTTCCATTACAGACCAATTCCCAGTGAGCCTGGTGATGAAACAGATTTGCTACAGGACACTGCGCGACCTACATCATTTAACTGCATGAACATTTTGGAAGTCAGATAAAAGCATGGGGATGACTTTAGAGAGTCATCCAAAGGATGTGTTGAGGACCTATTACTGAATCAGATATAACATTTACTTCCATTAAAGTGTGTAGGTGCACAAAAGCTTGTGTACACTTTTACCCTAGACAAGAAATCCAGATATGACATTGTAAATGCCTCCAACCTTGCACACATCCGCCCCCTCCCCAGTAAACCAGTGCTGCATGGGCTGTATTTGCAGATTAGAATGTGACTGGTTCGTACATCGCACGACATAATAACGCTGAGTACTAACTCATATTTTGCCCTTGTGCAGTGACCGTTATTGCACTTTGCCCAATCCTGAAAGGATATGCTGATTTCAATTATACGTGGCTAACAGAAAACCCTGTATGTATTAGTTAGAATGAGTGAGCTAAGCTGCCATGCCACGTTATGCACATATGATCTACATAAGGTCGAGAAGAGAACAGCAGGACACAAAAAGCCATACCAAGCCAAAGTTAAATCATAACACGCTTATAAAAGAAAAGAACACCATGAAAAAATGTACAGCAGGATTGCATGACAGGATACAGCTGGACCGAAATCAAACTAGCGTTTGGATGCTCTAGAGGCATCTACAGCACAGCACAATGGGTATAGGGTAAAGGTCTGTTAAATGCAGATTAAGGTACCATTGGTGTTGAGGAGGCCATGTTGCTCTCCTTCAGGGCACTCACTACAGCACTCACTACACTGTTTTTAGTGTTGTTTGTCTGGGGCTGCAGCAGAGAGGAGACATACAACATTTTCCCATTCAGACTGATGGATGACATGGGATACAATGGTCATGGGATAGAATAAAACATTGAATTATTACACTGACAGGGCATTTGCATGCGTGTTACTAAACTTTTTGATGAATGTCCTGTGTGGGTAAAAAGTATATTTAGAACCTTATATCCTTAAAATGATGAGATATACATAACCATTAAAATGTTACATTCATTGAATCATTAGTGTACAACATTTTATTTAAATCCTATATGCATATAAAGTAATCCACAATTGCAACTAGTAGGAATTTCTTATTCATATATGAGGCAGTCTGGGAAAACCCATCAGATGTTTTTGTGCCTGAATTCTGACAACAAACAAAAACAAAACAAGACAAAAAAACCCCCACCTTTTTGCCACTTAAGAGTCAGTGGAGGTAAAGACAATCAGTCTGCATGATGAAATCTAAATTTCTGTGACCCTCCGCATAATTTTCAGAATTTTCCCTTTTCTGGGGGTAACCAGACTTTAAACTGCTACGACGTCCACATGTTTAAAAAAACAAACAAACCAACAAAACAACAACAACAAAACAAAACAAAAAAAAAACAAGGAAAGCTTGTAGAACTATGCACAGTATGTCAAAATTTCACCGTGTGAAGGGTTTTCCGAGACCACCACACATGCATAACTATTAATGATGTACTGCAGCTCTCTACTTAGTTTCGAAAATGAAGAATCAGTGATCATTTCAATATCTTAAAATGCTAATAACTACTAATAATAGCGTCTTCTCTTACCTTACCACCATCTGATTTTTTGTTGAGTAAACTTTTGCACGCTGTGAAGAAAGAAGACAGCCTGAATAAGAACACACTCAACAAAATCCAAGCAGCCACAGTGCTCTTTCTGCCCATTTCATACAAACTGCTACTGAAGCTTAGCGTGCACCATTTACTCAGTTATACGGTTCAGAAGCTTTCGGGTTTCGTCACTGGTTGTTTAGAAGCCACATATTTGTAAATCATCCCTATTATGCAAAACCAAGAATAAAACCGTACTTCATTTGAGACTGCATTTATAATGAAAGAAAATCACAGCTAATGTAGGCAATTGATTTCCTTTAAATGGAGCCATGATTTTGCCCAGCCTGATTTAGAGGTCTTGAGGCAGTGGAGTTTTGTAAGCCTTGACACCGATTGACTTCTGAGCTAATGACATGGTGCACATGGGACAGCCTTTAAAAAAAAATTAAATTAAATCGATACTGCTGTGACCCTTTCAACAACACCACACTTACAAAGACCCAGGTTAAAAAGCTCATGTTGGAAGCCCCGTTCATTTCCTTACCTTCCATAAACAAGTGGAGAGGAAGAATGATGGGGAGAGAAAGGTAAGATTGAGAGAGGAAAAACAACAAATCAATACAGATGCAAATACGAGGGCACACAGAGCAGGAAGGCGGCAGGCGTCATTTGTTTCGTGGGCCTGCTGGTGTTCCATGCTGCACTCAATATGAGATGAAAGGTGCTAGTGGTGGGTGCAATTTACCATACAGCCAGCCATGCAGTGTCAATAAAGTAAACCAAAATGCTTTATTGTTTTTGAACGAGGGAAACAAATTATTCAACTGTCCTCCATTACAGTCACTGCTCACTCCTTTCACCATTCACAGTCAGAAGCTGGACTGTTTTCACATATCCTAACTTTAACAAGACATGAAAGAAATGTCCTAAATTGTTTTTCTTGGTTTGGATCATAAAGTCACCAGTTACAATCAAGTAACTTAATATAATTCTTCTCAAATCAGGCTTTTTTTTTTTCCTCAAGCTCAAAAAGTGCTACTAGAAGATCGTTTGAGGGCGTTTTCACACTTGACCTTTATTCCGGAGACAGTTTAGGTTGCTTGGTGGAATGTGACAACTGTTTGTCATTCCAAGTGTGGTCCAGGGAACAGATCTTGGGTGCACCTGTGAACTGTGGTCTGGGGTTACATTTACATTTATTCATTTAGTAGACGCTTTTATCCAAAGCAACTTACAAATGAGGAAATACAAGCAAAGCGATACATCAAGCGGAGAACAATACAAGTAGTGCTACCATGCAAGATTTACAGTTGAGTTATAGAGTAGAGGTATAAGAGCCAGACTAAGTTGTTTTGGGGTTGTTGTTTTTTTTTGTTGTTTTTTTTTTAATAATGTGCGGGTTGGCATTTTAGGGGTCAGTTAAGTGCTCACGGAAGAGGTGGGTCTTTAGCTGTTTTTTGAAAATAGTGACAGGTTAGCTTCAAGACTGAAACAAGGCTATTTGCTCCTAGGGCTAAACAGCAAATAACAGAACTAGTTTGACTTGTTAGTGGTGTGTTACTTCCTGTTTCAAATTTCACAGTGGTGGAGAAAAAAAATGGTCTGCTGAGGGGACGGAATGTCTTCTAGATGAATGGAGTAAAGAGGGCAATACAACAAGATTATCAGAGTACTTAAGTCACCAGTTTCTATAGAAAGGCTTCACCCAACCTGTTCACAATTATTGTGGTAATAGAACAGAAACATTTCTTTAAATTAAATAAATATGAATAAGAACAATAAAGGAACTGTCCATACTGTCTCCCATTTTGCAAACAAAACTGCACATACAGTACAGCAGAAGATCTGCATAGAATTTCACACTTCACAGCTATAAGGAAATTATCTGTGCGAAAACAAACATGTGGTGATGCCCTCTACCAAAACAAGCCCAAAAATCAATCCTGGGTACAAGTTATTATTCAGTATTTAGGCCAAGTGTGAAAATGCCCTTGAAAGGTATAAATGGTTTGTTTGCAAGCACTGAACCAAAGAAGACAGCATAATCTGATTGCGGCAAAAACCTGAGACATGGGTCAAAATCTGTCAAGCAGCAAATTCTAAACTGTCAGCAATCAGTTGATCTGTTAGTAAAGCAAAAAGCTCAAGATGGAGGAAATATAAAAGATAAAGCCTGATACTGTGTCTCTATTGGTCAAGCATCTAAACATGTATCCTAATATCTGCAATAAGATGAAATTATACAGTCAAACACTTACTGGGTATGGTTGACAATTGGTGGAAAGAGTTGTGACTTGATGACTCCAAAGTAATTAATGCCAAATCGACACCACAGTAAAAGTGTAACTGATTATCTAAGACATACCTGTAGTATAGATCTTATAAAGGCTAGCCTTTATTGTGGGAGAGATAAAGCATCCAAAGCATTGAAATCTCTCAACAAACAAATACTACAATTAATAATATTAATCATGTTGCAAAAGTCTGTTAATAAATCAGTGATACATCAGTATGATAAAAGAAAATACAGAAAACTGTGTAAAACAAATTTCCCCTCTGTTTTGGGGTGGCTATTACTTGTGTGCTCTTCCATTCCCTCCTGACTAGCATGAACAGCATCGTCTGTCTGGCCTCCAGTGGGCCTTCTTTCATGCCGACCACCTGGCTGGCACGTGCTGGCACCATGCACCACTCTACACCAGGTCTGACGGTTGGCAGCAAGCCAACCCCGCTCCTGCCCATCCATGTAGCACACCCCCGCACTCTCAGCAAGGGGGTGGGGGTGAGTGTTTAAGGGAGTGGAGGGGTGGGGGTGGGGGTGGGGATGGTGGGCTAAACAAGTCTGCTTTGGCAAGGGATGAGAGATTGCAATCTGAAAACTATGATCTCAGCCTCCATACTACCAGGCCTCTTTATTCTGTAGCAGAGGATATCTAACAGCTCTTTTAAAAAAAAAAAAAAAAGAAAAACAAAAAAAAATTTGGGGTGGGGGTGTAACATCCCAAAAAGGGGACTAAATAAAGCAGAGGTATTCACATACATAACAGATAAGTCATGTTGGCCGATTGTGAGCTGGCTGGAGACGACGATCACTATAATGAATGCGGTGAGGCAATATTGATCAAGACTCCTGCCTGGAACATCAGCGTTGAAATTCAAGTCATGTAAAAAGACAGACGTTTGAGGAGGGGGAAAGGACTTGAATAACAACTATTCAAATACACAGCGAGAACAATCCATGGCTGCAAGGTTAAAAAAAAAAACAAAAAAAAAAAAAAAAAAAACATTCAAAGTTCCATAGAGCTGAGGAGTGTTTATTCCTTATGTGTCCAAACACTATTTACAGGAAAGATGGTTTACATTTACAAGTGGCAGGATCTGCTTTTTGTCCTTAAACAATAAACAATACTGGATTAAAAGTTAAAGGACAGTGCAGGCTGAAGACCATGGTGCATGAGGACGGGGTGTATGGTGCACATGACTGTTATGAATGTTAATCTCGGTAAAATGGAAAACAGGCCACGTACGTGTATGAAATCAAGAACTTGGTCATTCTGGACCAACTGGCAGTGATTTTTCATGAAACTGAATACGTGTGTGCTTTTATGTGAGAGCAGGCATGGCAGGCGTCTGGCTACATGCTGAGTGGGTGGAGGAAAGATAGGGTCAGGTTTGTGGGGACAAGGTGGATGGGGCTATTTTGGGCCCCCCCCTGGTGGAGAGGTGAGGAGATGCACTCTCACATACCTTCCTGTGCAAGCGCGGCAGTGCTGGTGGTGGGAGCAGCAGGGCTGGTATGCTGCCGGCCCACTATTGGACAGAGAGGCGTTCAGTTGGATAACGCTACAGAAAATATGCAACCCCTGAGAGAATGTGACCTAACCCATATTCAAGCTCATTATACACATCTGAATTTGCCACAAAATACAACCTGTTACCCTGTGACACCAAAAACCAACGAAAAGAACCTGCCTTCACATTGAAAAAAAATGAGTAGGACATCATAAGTAAAAACCACATATGAATTTTTAAATTCGGTAGCAGTTAAATCAAAGATGGTTAAACAATTCATCTGTGTCCCCTGCAGAAATGTAGAGCTAGAAACAAGAGTCCATAACTTTTTAAGGCATCTATGCTCTCAGTCTTTCCAGGCCTTGAACTCCCTGATTGTACAGCTAGCTGAAAATACATCTTCGATTTTTCCTACTATTACATGGATACATCAGTTTTGTCCATGGCTTGTGCACCCTACCTGATCATGTTCAAGCAACAGAGACCAACCTGAAAAGTTTCTGGAAACCAGCATTGTGGTGAGGATGGCTCCCTGCATGGAAAGACAGAATGAGGCATGGGTTATGCTGTGCTACTAATCTGTTGAATTTCATCCCACTATGCAGGAACTAGAATAGAAATATACCTTCAGTTTTCTCCGGGCATTGAACTTGCGCAGGCACTCCACAGTCTCTTGCCGATGCATCATTGAGGCCACTGTAGACCGTTGCTGAACAGTAAAATAAAAAAATTAAAATATCAGTTTGATCACCAGTGGAAGTATCTGAAGTAAAATATATTAAGATTCAAGACCCTAAGAGACAGTGTTTGATTTTCTTCTTCCACTAAGGAAGGCATGCACAGCTCTGGAATGCCAGAATAAAGTATAATAAGGTTTTTGTAATCTGATTATATTTACCTCTTAATAACCTGAGCCTGATTTTTCAATATTCGACTAACATCAGAGTTTTGAGCATTGTGTGATACCCAATACTGATCTGCTCTTAGTAACCAAGCCAACTCTCTGCAAACTCCTGTTGCTAAGCTACACAAAATATCTCAGGCATGATGCCAACAAGAAGTCCAATCTGATCCAGTGTTTCAAGCCAGCATTAGTCCCAACAGTGATACTCAGTGAGACTCGAACTGCGCTGGACTCCAAGACTGCAGTTAGGCATTCCTGCTCAGATGTAGTAAGGTTAGAAGGCTAGACTAGAAATGGATCAAAATCCTGAAAGAATTTATGGCACTGCTGACTTTTTAATGGATTTCTGCAGCCGGCAGCTTGCGAGAATTATAGATCTTGGAAGCAATTACTTACGCAGACCCATGGGTGCTTGAGGGCCTGCTCAGCGGTGATCCTCTTGGCTGGGTTGATGGTCAGCATCTGGTTGATGAGGTTCTTGGCCTCAGGGGTGACAGTGTCCCACTCAGGAGAAGGAAACTGGAGTATTGCAGCGTGATTGATACAAAAGTGTTAGATATGCACTCTGCATGCATAGGAGTAAATTCATTGTGTGCTTTTAACACAGCTGTTAACAGACAAACAAAATATCTGACATGGGGGATAATCAAATCAGGAGTAGAGCAAGAAAGCAGCGGGAAATGATGTGTCATTTTGTTTCTTTATTACACCAACTATTGGATACGCTACGCCCACAGCTGGGGGTCTAATAAATGTTATTTTTTGCAAATTAACACCTCACTGAGACACGAGTTATTAGATTAGAGGACAGTGGTACCAGTCAGTCAATTCACCTGAAGCTAAATCTACATTTATATCTTGCCCACACACTACAACGTAACCTTTTTTAAAACTACAACCAGTTTAAAGAACCATACGTCATCATAAGAAAAAAAAATCTGCTTTTCTTTAAGCTGTGCATTCAAATTACAGTGCATAGATGTGCAAGTACACAAATGATCAATTCAAATTTTATTCATGTTTCTTAGAAATAAAGACAGACACTTGCACATCTGCACACTGAAGAATCATCCAGTTCTTCCCAGTAAGTCCTCTCTCTGCAATGCGTCAGGAAAGGCATGACAGGATCAATAGCTCTGGCACAGCTCTAATTTACACTCAATCAAAAATTAAGCAGCCAGCCTGTCAGACCACCAAGCCCCAGAACAGGGCATTTGTACCATAATGGAAAAAGATAACCTCATGAGCTTCTGGTCTCTGAAGAATACTTGCAGCCTGACTAATTACGACTGTTTTAGATCTACAACTATATATTTAACAATATACTGTACGTCCTCAAATTAAAAAACATGGAGAGAATACTGCTCGAAGTATTTAACCAGTATATTTTTTCCTAAAATCTCTAAAAATCAAGTTATTACAGCAGGAGTTGTCACAGTAATCCTGGACAGAATGCAATACTTAAAGGTACTTTCACATAGGCCACTGCCTATGTCTTAGTCTGTCTGAATCGAACCGTGGTGCGCCGTCCTCTTTGGTGCAGTTCATTTGTACAGGGGAGAACACTGTAATCGCCCCAAAGTAACTGGCTCAAGACCATCTGAGCGAGGTGGTCCCAGTACATTTCCAATCAAACTCTAGCATGGTTCGATTGCAGTGAGAAATGGATTCGATCCTGAATTGACCCAAATACAGCAAGGGAAACAAATATGTCATGTGTTTTGGGTTGGGGATAACATTTTCCTCTAGCTATGAGCTGCTAAAATGAGCCACAAGGAGCCAAAGGACAGAGTTAAGCACAGTGGAAATGCGATGTGAGCTGAAGATTTGGATTGATCAAGAAAAAGTGAAAAACAATGGATGTTGCACATAAAATGCTTTAGTGCTATTTATTTCTATCATCTCTAACATTACATGATATAACAGGTAGTTCCAATACAAGCAGCGTTCCAATAGCCAATAGTATATTTGTTATAACGGCATGGATTTAGTATAGCAGCACGGGTACATTTCACTGTTTGTATCACTCTGTTTGTCTGCGTTTGCTACAATTTCCAATTCTAGCAACAGTTTATTACAATGAAACAGTTACTACACTTACTACGGGCTGTCAGTCAGTCTGTGTGTTGCATGGCAACGCACAATGCTCTATCCAGCTCTGGCTTCTTTGGGAGCTATTTTTATTGACGGATCAAAAATAAACTAAGTATTTAGCAATACTGTAACTGAAATGTCAGTTAACTCAATATTCATTTCTTGTTTAAAGACCTGCTGCATAAAGGCAATAACACATTCACAATCATGCTGTTGTACTGAATATCAGCATGGATGTGATTGCCGCAGATAATCTGATATAGTGCTGATATTCAGTACAATAGCACTCTTGCTTGGGTGATATTTTTTTATTGACTGCTGCTTCGTGTTCTCTGTGCTCAGGTGATTATGATTTTATGTGTCATTGGCAAAGGTTTGTTAATTTTTTTCCTTCATCATATTTCTGAACAATAAATGAATGAGTTTCAGTCAAAGTTTTTTTTTTTCTTTTCTCTTTGGACTGTTTAATTATTTGTAGTGAGAAAATAAACCAATGCAAAGAGCAAACAAACTAAAAGAATCAATTTCACTCTAATTTAAAAGTGCCTTATATATACAGTGGCCTCTACTAATATTGGCACCCTTGGTTACTATGGGCAAAGGCTGTAAAATTTTGTCTTTACTGTTTAACCTTTTGATCTTTTGTTAAAAAATAATAAATCACAAAAATACTCTGCTCTCATGGATAAATTGTTAAATATAGGTGTGCAACAATTATTGGCACGCCTATGAATTCATATGAGAAAACTGTATTATTTGAAGTATATCCCCATTGATATTTAAAAATTTTTAGTACACCTGGATGACTAGGAACAGGAAAATTTTCAACCATGACTTCCTGTTTTACAGGGGTATAAATATGATGCAAAACATAGGCCAAAGTCCCTTAGTTACTCATAACATTTGTATGCATGTATGTATGTATTCAGGTTTAAGAATGTTATCACTTGTTATGTACTTACATCATAAGCTCCAGCCTTGATTTGCTGGTACAGCTTATGCTGATCTTCATCCCAGAATGGAGGATATCCCACAAGAAGAATATAGAGGATAACTCCTGAAAGAGATGGAGATGGAGATGTGTAAGATGAGCCAAAAAAAAAAAAGCATCATACAGACTTATAGTGCAAGAAAGTAAATAGTATGCAGTTGAATCAGATGAATTGTATTCTAGATACAAAAAAATAAAAATAAAAAACAACTCACCACAGGCCCAAATGTCCACAGGTTTACCATAAGGGTCCTTTCTCAGGACTTCTGGAGATAAGTAGCCAGGAGTGCCTGCAAAGCCTGTACCAAAGAAAATTAACAGAATGACCCATAGCTCTCAGAGGCACTTTAATATTTAATATTATTTAATATCCAAGGAAAGATTAAAGGCATAACATTTGGCTAATAGTAATTAACAGAATATTCATATTAGAAAAAGGGTAATGAAAAATAATTAATCATCAACAAAATCTGATTTAGGATTCTTGAAATAACCATACTGTCACATGACTTACTGTTAGTCGGCTATTACATGGGTAACGGAAACCATCTATTAATTGGTGAAAGCTTAACAAAGCTATAAACTGTGAGAAGGTGCGAATTTGTGATTTTATCATGTTCTTAGGCATGACACTAAGCAATATATCAGGCAATGATTAGGGAATTCTATTGATAGAAATTTGGTTTAGGTTTAATGGTTTTACTGGTTGAAAACCTGGCACATAAATACAGAATTCAGTGATTGTGATGCAGTCACATGTGTCGGTATATGAAGGATTTTACAGTGGCTTTGAATGTCAGATTTTAGACCCAAAACTTAATGAATCAGAGCTCATCTTTAAAGTCATGACCCTAACAGCAGTTTACATTTAGAATTTTAGCATTTAGGAATTTAGGATTCAGCTGATAACAGGCTTTTGGGCTGTGTGTTTCTTTAACATTTAATCTTCTATCACCTTAACGTATAATCCAGTTTAATTACTACAGAAAACGAAACTGACTGTAGAAGTATTGTATCATTTTTGACTGAGAGATCTCAAGGTCCTCTATGAGCCAAAGAATTAACACCAAGCAACTCTGACTGAGGATCACATCCTGTTACTTCAAGACTGGTGTGAAAGGAAATCACATGTCAGAAGTTCAAAGTAGTTTGTATTCGAAGTATAAAAAAAAAAATCTGAAAAACCCAGTGGCATGATAAAAAGGCCTCTGTTCCAAAATACATATGACTGTGCTAAAATAATACGGCTCTATACTAGTAGTATATGGCATTATTTAGTGCAAGTGTATGTGGTTAAGGATGTAGCTGAACAAACCAACTTCTAGAATGGTCTCAGAATTTGAATGGTCATTTCACTTTACTTAGTCATTTCGTTGGAAAAAAAAAGCTAGCAAGAGCAGCGGAGCTAAAGCTGAGAAATGATGAACAGAAGTTAAAAAATAAGATACGCTGTGTATGGCCTCTTGCAGGGTGTTGTATGCCAGCTTGGTTCCCTTTTACAAGTACTTCTTTATTCCAATAATTTCCTAGAATGAACAACCAGATAATCAGACAAATCTCAAACAAAAGCCACTGACATCTACTCCATATGCTCAATCACATTCGGTCAAAGAGGCAGTGACAGGGTGCAGGACACGTTGCAGTAACTATTGGCGATGGTCAGCCACTGATGCTCAACAGTGTCTTAAGAGTATCATGGTCCTTACACAGCTTGTGGGGACCTGAGCGAGGCTTTCCTCAGTGCATCATGAGTGAATTAATTTGGTGAACAAAGAGTTGCTCATCTTCATCTTCAGTAACCACTTTATCCTGGTCAGGGTTGAGTTGGATCCTGGGAAAGCTGGGGGCAAGGTGGGAGTACTGCCTGGAAAGGAGTATACTACCTGAGCTTACTATTACTACTATTATTACTGCCAAGCGGTTAAGGATAGGGGCTATGAAGCAAAAGAATCTGTATGGGCCAGAGATCAAACTCTTGAGTGGAACTGCCCACCTCTGGCACTGTATATGCTCAGCCTGGATTATTTAGTATAACTTGGCATATTTGGAGCACAGTCACTAGTCCCAGTTCCCCGCCAGTGTGAAACAGGTTCAGTCTAGGATCAACCATGGCAAGCGTAACAACTCCAATTTTTCCGTTTACATTTACATACCTTTCAATTTTCCATAAAAAGCTTTATAGTAAAAGATGATATGTCTAACAGCATCAGACATTATGTTTCTTACCAAACCATGCCTGCTGATCTCCCTGTACCTCAATCGCCAGTCCAAAGTCAGCCAGCTTAACTGCTGCTCCCTTCATCTTACTGGCCAACAGCAGGTTCTCAGGCTGTGCTCAAACAAACAAAAACAATTATTTAGCAGTTTACAATTACAGGATTCAAAAGCACAACTAGTGTAGATTATCGATTTTACAATCTTGAATACATTCGAATTGAATGGCCATAATCTGCTCATTAGGTTAAGGAGATCCATATGTTGCTCCTTCTTTATTAATGCTGAAAGACGGATACCAAAATTGAGCTCTTTAGAGATACCCTTCATGGTATGTGGGTGTGGCAAAGCAAGAGCCTGGTGTGTAGGAGTGACCACATGATCAGGTAAATGCCGGCAGGTGAAAATATTAGAATGCTCTAAATGTGGAAATCCTTCATATTCCTACCCAAGACCAGAATCCTGCGGTCCTAAAAGCTGCATGCCTTATGCTACCACAATTACAAGATAGTAGATGTGTACAAAATGACGGCACACATGGACGCAGCAGATCTATACTCCCGGAAAAGTTATTTGTTACTGTTTGTGTTGCTTTTGCTGTTATTTATTTTGGACTGTAATGTTGAGGCATACTTAGCGTATAGCCGTCCTGACACCACATGCAATCACCTCGAGTTTGCCTGTAAACAAATACCAGAGACGATTGCTACACCACCGGGATCAGTTTGGGTTACTTACCTTTGCACATCCTGTCTATTGTCTGTCCTACTGTACCACATGGTCTAATTTACATACACGTTTACAGACATGCAATTGCACATGCACCTTTGCACATCCTGTCTTATTGTTTGTCCTACTTTCTTATTGTCTACTGTACCACTTTATTTAATTTACTATTTTATATTAATGTGTCTTTTCTATATTGTTGTCTGAAGAACTCAGGTAATACCATTACAACCTTGTTGTTTCACAGCATTACAATGACGACACACAGTCTTCTTATTCTTATTCAACTGCACTGAACAAAAATGTACCAAAGTTGAGTAGTATAAATTAAGGGGAACACAAGGGGAACATGCCTCTATAGTGTGGTCTATAAAGTGGTGCCAGCAACTGTCCTTCTGTCAGCAGTGAAACACAGACAGGTTTAAGCCCGGGCAGTCTACATGCTAAGCAATCTTAATGTAAATATGTATGAGAAGTCACTCTGCCACCCCTAGTCCTCAGAGACCCTTAGCCATTGCGCATATTAGAAGAACACATTCTCATCTCTTAACACACCATAGCCAGCTAATCTAAAGCCCTAAATAAATACATTTAAAAATATATATTACTGTCAACAATAATAGTGTTGGATGTCCATTCCAACTGCCATTAAGCATAAACCTTTATCTTTACTTTATATGGCAGCATTTTTATTAGCAGTTTATTCAAATTCACATGCTAATTGAATTTCGCTTATGGACGTGCATAATCCGAGCCATAATTCAAATTCAGCTGCAAACCACGTATTTGCATACCTTCTTTGCGCACAGAAATATCCAATGGCTTCCGAAAGTAAACTGCAAAGTCCATCTGACATTTCACACTAAAAAAGTAATAGCATCCTTCCATTTGTGATTGCACTCTCTCATAAAGTCTGGAAAATGCTGCGATAAGGACTGGATTCCAAACCTCAAGCTACCATACTACAACACCGTACTAGATCAAATAGTTAAGCATGAAACACTTTATCGATTTGTAAACGTTATAACAAGTAATCTTTCACTAGAGGCTAGGTTTTTGAGAAAGTGAGTCGCTGAAAAGCACTGAAATGTAAAGGCTTAAAAGTGAATTTCTTTTAGTCTGGGAGAACATGAAAACAGTCATATCATGTCTGTCGCCATGGCAACCAGAAGCATGCCAAACATCTCTTCTACTCAACATTTGACTCACATACAATGAGGATGATCAGCGAGTGTATGCATGTGTGCTTGTGTGTGAGACTCAAGCTTCATGTTAATAACAGCTCTTTCGGTGTGCAAGTAGGATCACAGGGTTTCCGTGTCTCTGAGAGTCTGCATTCTTCTCTGCACTAGCAGCACTGTGCTCATGCTGGCGCCACGAATATAAAATACAGAGCTCAATCAGACAGTTCCGCTGTTACGGAAGGGCTGAACCTTTACACCACTGAACAGCCTGAGGGCATGACTATCCTACAAGAGGTGCTGCATTTCAGTTAACATTTCCATCACCTTTCTCACAAAGGCCTTTTGAGGGCTGCAACCTCAGATGAAAACATTCTTATTATGCCAACACTTAGCAGGTCTGTGCACTAGGGTTCACAAAGTTAAGTGGTCTAAAACATTTGCACACGGACTGAACAAAATGTAGTATACTGGGTTTTAACCTGTATACAAATACTGGGAAGATGTACAATAGTATGTGTATAAGTGTGTGTGTGTGTGTGTGTGAGAATGAAAGCGACACAGGTCATCACCATGGACACACTGAAAGCAGGTGAAAGCTGAGGGTGGTTGTCGTGGCGACAGGCACTAACTCACCTTGAGGTCTCTGTGCACAATGTCATGCTGGTGAATATGATTGACGCTCTCGAGGATCTGATTGATGCACTGGCTGTGAGAACGAGAGACAGAGGGAGAAAAGAGGAGTGGGAGCTAAGGCACAGTGAACATTTACATCATTTCAACGCATTAAAATAACGTCGTTTGTTTTTCTCACTCTGATAACTGTTAGAAGAGACCCCAAATGCGAATGGCTTAAAAATGCAGGCGTTGTTATTCTTTAACCTGCACAAAACAGTCACACTCTGCTCTCTCCCTCCGAGTGCAGAGTTCTTGATGTGTCTGCTTTAAGCAGTACATTCTGAGGGAAACGTTTGTTCCTCATTGTTCCTTATTACCTCAATACTCTTACTAGTGTGACGCTGTTGTTACACAATAAGATTCACAGTTCCTCGTTCGAGTGTTACTGCTTTACTCAGTCGTGTGTATATTAGCACTACTGTTTCAAGATTGAATCATGTATACTATGCGTTGTGACCAGAGTTTGGAGTACTCTTTATCACTTATACTCACGCCAGCTCTTAAATACTAAACTACAACGAATGCGGCTCTCTCAGTCATTTTTGCACCTGATTTTGGTTATTCAGTGAACACCCAGTTCTACAGTAATATGCCGTAATCTGTTGGATGGAAAAAGCATCTGGCGAATGAATAAATGCACAAGATATACATTTACTAACGACAAAGCTTAGCCTGACTTCTCCCCCTATTGAAAAGAGCTAAAGGATAGCCATCGATCGCTGGAGGTCAAATATATTGTAGAGCAGATGTTCACCTGTCTACAGTTGACCAAGCTTTGGCCAAACAGATGGATAAATTTGTTACAGCAATAAAGGAAATTGAATTGAAGTGACATTTGAGAAGAGTGGAAGGAGAGAAAGAAGGCACGAGGGAGACAAGCAATAGATAGAGAGAGAAAGAAAGAAAAGAAAAGAGAAGGAAGGAAAGAAAGAAAAAGAAAGAGGAAAAAGAAAAATAAAGAGAGGAAAAAGAGAAAGAAAGAAAGAAAGAAAGAAAGAGTAAAAAGAAAGAAAAGAAAAGAGAAGGAAGGAAGGAAAGAAAGAAAGAAAGAAAGAAAGAAAGAAAGAAAAAGAAAAAAGAGAAAACAGAAAGAGGAAAAAGAAAAACAAGGAAAAAGAAAGAGGAAAAAGAAAGAGAAAAAAGAAAAAGAAAGCGGAAAAAAAGAGGAAAAAGAAAGCGAGAGAGAGGAAAAAGAAGAAAAAGAAAGAAAAAAGAAAAAGAAAGCGAGAGAGGAAAAAGAAAGAGAGAAAAAATAGAGGAAAAAGAAAAAGAAAGTGAGAGGAGATGGATGGATATAATGAGCTGGGCAGATGACTATACCAAAGAAGTAAGGTGGGGGAGGAAAAAAAAAAAGATGTGAATGTCTATTCATGATCGAAAAGGGCAGCAATTTTCTTTGCCCAAATTTGGTTGAACTTGGAGCCCAACATTCCATTCCCAGGACAGCAAGCATCCTAGTGTTCAGAAAAAAGGCCGTTTTCCTCTCAGTCCAACACACACACACACACAGGTTTCAATTCCAATCCCCTCCACTACGCAGAAAAGTTCAATATTGTAAATGAGTGCTTTATCTACTGGAGAATAAAGGCACGCATTGAGGCACAATGCAGGTCAAGTATATAGCACTGAGGATTCAGTGTCATGCATGGAAACAAATCCATTCAAGGTATGCTTCGTTTGTGTCAGAGATTAAATATATGACAAAATTCCAGAAAATCTTATATTTAGTCGACAAAATGGCTCCACTATATGGGCAATAATTACTATTTTTTATTTTATGCTATACTATTTACACATTTTATGTTATACTACGTTTACACACTGCGATTGTAATATGCTACGCAATTTATTACAAGACAATGTAACAGTAAAATCATAACGTATGTTTCATATTCTAATATGACATTTCTGGGTAAAAACAGATATTTAGGTGGAAAATAATGCATGGCTGGACTTCCATAGAGTTAATCTACAGTCAGCTTGATATCCAGGCCCGTGAAGCAAACTAACCACGCCTTTCAATCTACTGCTCGTGCAATGACAGGGGGCAGCGTAACGCACTCGGAGGAAAGAGCTACACGCTCACTAACGCATGCATTAGCACACAGGGGCCCGTGATTGGCTAGTGTCACTGTGATTGATAGGAGAGACAGAGTATGCCGCCTCTCCCTCCCTTTTGGCTTGTGGCCATGGATCGCTATGGCATCGTCGGGATTCAAACTTGCGATCTGCGGAAGGCAAACGTTTTTCTGTTGTGCCACTCATGATGAGGGACATGAATTAATGGTTAAATGGGCAGTTAAAAACCGGCCTTTATTTATTCAAACAGACTTTATGAACAGACTCATCTGGAACCTCAGAGATGGTCAGAATGCTCTCACAATACTAAAGAAATTGCATTTGTGTAGTACAATGCAAAACGAGCAGTACAGGCAAAAGCCTGCAATTATATTGCACGCGTCTGTGATATCTATATTGAAAAGGCTAATATTGTAATAACAGTTAACAAATGGTATATTGCACCCTACTGTTGAGAAAAAGTGGCTTCCTGTTAAACTCTGAAAGAAGTACTGGAGGAACAGCACATATATACTGGGGGAAGAGAGTTGCAATCTGGCAGTTACAGCACAGAAAGTCTTGCCACCTAAACAAAATCAGTCAGTAGAACTCTTATTAGGGTGCTTATTAGCTGCCCAGGTTAGTAAACACATCAGCCTAACGCAACTGAAGGAGGAAAACAAGAGAGAGAACAATGAGGAGTGGTGTGGGCAGTGAGTAAGGAAAGAAGGGGATGAGAAAAAAGTAGATGAGAGGATGGGGAAGGAGAGGGGATATGGGCATGGAAAGGAGTTGGGGTGGGGAGGTTCTACCTGTCGACAAGTTATAACTCGGCTAATAACGCTTCCATAATGGCACCATTAAAGAGCACTCCAGTTTTACTGCACTTAAGAGAGCCTCCACTTCCTCACTCACTGTGTGCTTTTAAAAACACAACACCATGGTCATGTGCGCGTGTGCGTGTGTGTGTGTGTGTGTGTGTGTGTGTGTGTGTGTGACCCGCATGCTGCAGGGCGCAGAGCAGTAACCACGGCAACAGTAAATTGGAGAACTGGAGTGCCCACCTCGCATCAGCTTCACTGTAATACTCTCTGGCAACGATGTCTTCAAACAGCTCCCCTCCAGTCACTCTGCAGAGAGAGAGAGAGAGAGAAAGAGAGAGAGAGACAGAGAGAGAGAGAGACAGAGAAAAAGAGACAGAAAGAGAGAGAGAAAGAGACAGAATGAGAAAGAGAGAGTGAGCGAGAGAGAGAGAGAAAGAGAGACCGAGAAAAAGAGAGACAGGGAGCGAGAGAGAGACAGCATGACAGAGAGACAACATGAGAGAGAGATAGAGTGAGTGAGTGAGAAAGAGAGAGAAAGAGAGAGAGAGAGAGAGAGAGAGAGAGAGAGAGAGAGAGAGAGAGAGAGAGATGCACTCATGTATACGCACACAGTCACAATGGTGCAGTAATCACTTCTGGTTTGCAACAGCATGGTTTTGCAATTCTCCTCAACAATACCTACTGCTGAATAAAATGCAAATCCTTTTAGCATGAAGGAGTCCAGTGCTTGGAAGAGAACAGTGCTACAAATTACACAACATAAGCTGCTACACTAAACACAGTAACATCCACACTCATGGAATAACAGCGTATTGAGCTGTGTGCTAATGTTCTTTATTACATATTGTCTTGATGTAATATGTGTGTGTGTGTGTGTGTGTGTGTGTGTCCAGTCATACTTACAGGTCAAAGACCAGGTAATGAAAACCTTCTTCTGAAATACTGTCATGTAGTCGAACTGAGGAGATTTAAAAAAGAAAATTAATTAAATAAATAAAGAAAGAAAGAAAGAAGAGCACACAACTTCATGTTTCGTGATGAACTTAAGCAAACACAATATTAGACACAGCCAACAACATCTTGCCCTCAAAACACATGAATTAAAACACCTTATTCTGACATCACATTGTTATGCAAGAGGCTGTCCACAGAGGCTGGAAGATAGGTGTGTGTGTATACAATCACTATATTACAGAGTCACACAACGAGTGTGGGAGAGGCAGAACAGGGTGGATGAGTGAAAAGCCTAAAGAAAAAGAAAAAACAGAGGGTCTGGAGAGAGAGAGAGAGAGAGCGAGAGAGAGAGCGAGAGAGAGAGCGAAAGAAGTGAACACAAAAAAGGACAGAAATGTGAAAAGAGTGATATATGGAGGGAGAAAGAGAAAGAGTAAGTAAATACTGCCCAGAATAGCAGAAGCCTTCAGGGAGTCCTGAGAGAAAGAGCAACTTAGCAACTGGGCGAAGAGCTAAACAAGGAAGAATGGAGAGAGAAATATAAAGAAGAGGAAGAAAAAAAAAGAACCCTCCCAAATGGCATATTATGAAGTAGGGCTGCAACTAACAGTTGTTTTCATAATCGATTAATTGGATGATTTTTTTTAATTAATCGGAAGAAAAAAACCCAAACTTTGAATAACATTTTTTCATTTATTTAAAGTAAAATCCACAAACTAAGTGCTACAAATATGAACTTCAGACTAAAATTTTACATAATATACAGTGACCTCCACTAATATTGTTGCTCCACTAAAACTTTATAGATGCACAAAAAAGCACTCATAATTAAACTACAATCCTAAATTAATAATAAAACCTCACTGTCACTGCACCTTCTCTTACTCACTGCCTTTAGGCATACTGTTTTACTGGTGTTTACTTTGCTCCCACCATTTTAATTTGACATTACAGATCTTACTTGTGCTACACTGTTTATCACCGCGTCTACACATTGCTAGTGAGGACCAACACAGCCTTGTTACCAATAGATCGCTCCTGTTATAATAAACGAAAGAAGTTACACTGAAAGCATGTAAATACACCATATAATGACAATAAACTTGAATTAAAGTAAAACTTTTAAGCAACTCGCACCAAGTTCCCCAAGTCCTTGCACACAGTGGAGCATACAGGATATAAACATAACTTTGCATCACTGCCGTGCTTCCTTGCTACACAAGCTCTTTGTAAAGTCTGCAGATCTTCTTCACGGCATTTAATATAAAATGCTCCTCTGCCTTAGAGGACTTGGCGGTCACACATTTTTTTTCCACCGTCACCTGACGATTACGCCTCCATCTGATGCTGACTGATGTCACGCTGGGCATAAAAGGTAACACTGAAACAGTAAACTGAAGAAAGTCATTGTCAGTGACTCTGGGTATTCTGCTACAGCGAGCGGCATCACATTACATCACATTGCGTCACATTGTACTTCCGGTTAGTAAAAAATACTAGCGTTTCCTTTGAGACGATACTACCTTTCTAAAATTCATACACTAGATGGTAGACTACATAGTGCATAGTGTAAGTGTACAGTACGTCATATGGGACACAACTTTGGTCTGTACTCTCTGATGCACGTTTTCAGAACAGAAGTAACGCATGTAGATGTAAATGTACCCCGTGCAGACCAATTAATCGATAATGAGATTCAATGACAATGATTTTCATCATCGATTACTGTCTATTTTATCGATTAGTTATTGCAGCTCTATTAAGAAGTATCAAAGATGTTATAGGGAGACGTGCACGCTTTAATTACTTGAAATATCCTCTTCTGGTTATATTAAGAGGAAATCACAGAAACCGTTACACCATTAAAGGCACTAGGGATGCACCATGACATTTTCATTTTCGATACCAACATCAGAGCTCTGAGTATCAGCTGATGCCGATACTGCTCTGAGACCGACTTCCTCACAGGCGTGTTAGACTGGTGATGAAACTGAACTCTGCAGAGCAGTAAATCTGTTAAAGCACGTTAAGTGTCTCTGGCTTATTGTACTTCTTTACTGAAAATGAGAAGGGGTCCATCGAATCCACTGCTTTAAAATCACACCAAAAACCAAACTAATTCTCAAATACTCTTAGGTTTGTGAAAACATCGTTTTTATTCCTGCATTCCGGTCTACAAATACAACATTTTCAAAAATATCACAAAAATACAGAAACTATTTGAAAACGCTCACATTAGCACACCAGTCCAGTAAGTCATTAACTGTTATGTAAAACACCTCAAGAATCCTAGTAAGCGTAAGCATGCGTATTGAGCTTAAGAAAAAATGAAAACACGGAAATCCACAAACGTGGCCCAAAAGAAAGACAAACACTAATAATAATTCATGTGTGGACTGACACGGAGGTAGAACTACTGCTTAAGGTTACATGTGAATACAAAGTGGTTGTCTTGGTCTTATCTTAAAATCTCTGTTCGCAGTGCGGTTTCTACAATCAGAGAGGTGTATTCAGGAACAGCACAGTGTGTATTATAGTCTGGTGTCTCCAGGTCAGCAGCCATAATAAACAGAGCCCTAACACATTCAGATAACATAAGAAAAAGCAGTGGGAATGGGAATGGGCAGGTTAATGCTGTGATGGTTTTTCACACTGAAAAACAGTGAATATGGAGGGATTTTTTTACTGCAAAGTACAATAACAATTATACTATAATTTGACTAGTTTGCCCTTGGGGATAAATAAAGTCCATCCATCCATCGATCCCTCCCATCCATCCATCCCTCCCTCCCTCCAATCCCATCCATCCCTCCCTCCCTCGCCCCTCCCTTCCATCCCATCCATTTCTCCCTCCCCCCCAACCCTCCCTCTATCCCAACCCCCCCATCCATCCACCCCTCCAATCCCATCCATCCCTCCATCACCCCTCCCTTCCATCCCATCCATTCCTCCCTCCCAACCCTCCCTCCATCCCTCCCTCCCAACCCTCCCTCCATCCATCCATCCCACCAATCCCATCCATCCCTCCATCCATCCCTCCCTCCCTTCCATCCCATCCATTCCTCCCTCCCTCCATCCATCCATCCCTCCCATCAATCCCTCCCAACCCTCCCTCCATCCCTCCCAACCCTCCCTCCCATCCCATCTATCCCTCCCTGCCTCACCCCTCCCTTCCATCCCATCCATCCATGCATCCCAACCATCCCTCCCATCCCTCCATCCATCCCTCCCTCGTCCATCCCTCCCTCATCCATCCCATCCGTCACTCCCATCCATCCCATCCCTCACTCACCTTATCCATCCCTCCCTCCCATCCAATTTCAAAGCTTTACATTTTCTAATTGGATTTCGAGTAATAAATCAGTAAAATATGTCTAGGTTTACTGTAATCTTAGTGGACACTCAGTGGTTAAGATGTTGGACTACTGATCAGAAGATCAGTAAGTTCAAATCCCAGCACTGTCAAGCTGCCATTATTGGGCCCATGAGCAAGGCCCTTAACACTCAACTGCTCAGTTGTATAAATGAAATGAAGGTAAGTCGCTCTGGATAAGGGCATCTGCCAAAATGCCATAAATGTAAATATTAGGAAATACTAGATGAATTTGACTATATTCAAGATATTTTAACATGATATCATTCTTGCAGTGCTAGAATTTCTCCATATTGTAGGGTGTTGAAAAGCTTTGTTCGCCTTTTTTTTTTTTAAACCACTTGTTTAAAAAACATCTGTATACATATAAACAGGGCTTTAATAACTGAGTCACATAAAAATTTTGAGTTTCCATCAGGGTTCTGCTGTTTCTCATAACTTGACAGAAGCTTGCAAACAAATCTAGCTCCACTCTTCATTTTTCCCCTCCAAAGCCACGCTCCTTAAACGCAAAGTGCCTCGGCCTAAATAGTAGCGTAAGAGGGAGCGCTTTCTGAATTGATGGGTAACATGATTGACAGGTAGAGACACCTCCTAGTCCTGATTGGTGAGTTTGTGGTGATACAGAGACCTGAGTTTTTCATCCTAGTAAATATTTTATTGACAGCTGGCAGAACGAGAAAACAACTGCCAAATACTGGATTCACTGGCTTGACCTTTTAGAACCATTTCTGAATTTCAATAAAGGTAGAATTAATGCTAATTGACAACTATAACCAGTCCCTCCAGGATTTTGCGATCACAGAAATTAATGCGAAATCGAGCAAACTCCGCAATATTCGGAGATGCTTGCAATTTTTTCAAAATTACCACAGATTTTTTGCAGATTTGGGCCAAAACGCATCATGTGACATTATCACAACGTACATTCAGTCAAAACCCTCTTCAATTCACATCTCGAACATGAGTGAAGCTAAAACCAATAAACATTACTGTGGAAAAACTGCATAAAACAATTTCGTGTAACTGCAATTTCGCCAAATTAAGTAGTTTTCCACAAAAAAAAGCATAAAAACCTCTGCAATTGCATTTCTAACATTTTGACTCATCTTTATTCAAGGATTAGATCAATTCTTTTCCTTACTCTTTTTCTTTGTGACAAGAGGAAAACTGATGAGTGTGCATTCACATCCCTGTAATGTATTTACCCTCACACCCCTCTGTCTTTTTTGTTTCATACTGCATTTTTCATTCCTATGCATACAGCACTTCACGTCCATCATCCAAGATCACCCGAGATCGTGATTTAATTCCGTGTTGTTTGGGTAAAATTGTACTTTATGTCATGCCAACGAGAAAGAGATGGAGTGAGAGAGAGAGGCTGTGAGGAGAAAATACGAGAGGGAGACTTAGAAAAGGACCAACTGCGATAAACGAGAAGTACGAGCACTCTGACCTCTCTCTCCTCGCTTTTCTCTCAAGAACTCCTCGATTTCTTTCCTCCCTTTTTGCTCCCTTTGTTCGCCATTTATCTGCAGTCCAAGCAGAAAACATGACAAGTTGTCCCTTTGAGGGACGCAAGGAAAGCAAGCGAGCAAAAAGGAAAAGCCTCAGGAAACAAAGCGAGGTGCAGGGAGCCGATATGGAACACACGACTCACATTGCAGCAGGGGAGAGAGAGAGAGAGAGAGATGGAAGAACGACGGCTAAGGAGAAATATATCATAACAAACCAGTGAACCTTGGCATTGACAGATGTTTATTTATGATTATGTGTTGATTACAAACCCCTTATACGGCTTGGGAATATTCATACAACGCGTTTTAATAAGCTAATCTCGATTTCGGATCTAATCTGAGCAGCGGTTTCTGTGCTTCTGAACAGAGCCAGGTGTTGGGAACGTGTTGGGCTACACAGCTGCAATACCAAACTCATCTGTTTCTGGCTTCGGGAAAATAGAAACAGATTCAGTGCCAAAATGCATCTTAAACTGAGGCGTCACAAAATAGAACTAGGTCCTTAAACCAGGTGCTGTTTCTTTCATCCTTTCTCCCATTCTCCTCCTGCTCGCTGCATTCCTGGGCTTGCTGCTGATAATTACTGCGTATGAGCACCAAAGCCTCCTGCACCAGGCGCCCCCTCTGGCTCCTACCCGTCCCTCACCCCAACACACTATTTATAGGCCTTATTATAGAGCTGAGCTCCCTGTCGCTTTCTTTAAGCATCCCTCATCTACCATTGTCCTTTATTTCCCCCTGTAACAATGACACAATGAGCCTTCTCCCACATCCACATACACACACAGCTGTAAGGACATACACAGCGTTAGGTTAGCGTTAGGCTGTTTTTCCACAGGAACCTATGGCACTTGATTCTTGGTCTAGTTTTTTGCTCACAGTGGTGACCGTACAAACATCTGCATCATGTCATCGCAAGAGGCTATGCTGAACAGGAAATAAGTGCATGGATTAAAATGGTTTCTGTTGAACTGACTCTTTAACAAGAATATCTTAACTGCAACCAAATTACTGATGGCTCATTAGTGAAGGCTTTTTAAATTTCATTAACTTCAGCACGGATACTTGATGAATATAGCATAGCGTGGATTTTTTTGGCATAGAATGGTCATGATTATCACGATTCTGCACAATTTTATAAGGAACAATACGCATATTTATTTAGTTACCACAGAAGAGCACGGGAGTACCATTATCCTAGTGGATGTCTATGAATGATGGCTCGTCAACAGTTTGAAATACTCATTACGATTTCAAGAGCAAGATCAGAAGTTCAAAAGGATCCAGCAATGCATCAGCTAGTTAAATAATTAGTAGAAATGTTTCTGTTCTTATGTCCATAGCAACTCATCAGTTTCTTGTGGATGAAAAGTGGTCTTAATAAACATGCTCCGTGTGTACCGCATCACTCAGTCAGTACATTTACATGCACAACAATAATCCAATATTAAGCATTTTAAGACAATACTCTGATTAAGAAATTACCACGTAAACAGCGATTATTGATGACCTTAATCCGGCTAAAGTCATACTCGAAGTAAACACAAATCGAATTAAGACATGTGGAGTACTCCTATTTTAGTCGCATTATCGAAGTGCATTATAGAGATGTACACACCTCAGATATTTTCATTGCATTTTGTGACAGGACACGTACACACACGGCAGTGCTCAACCGTTTGACGGCAAACAAGAGAGCACGGCTGCGTTCGGAAACCGTGTACTTACCTACTATGTAGTAGGCGAAATACATGCATTTCTATATACTATATATTAGGTAAGAATGCGGTTTCAGACGCAGCCCGTGGCTTCAAGCAGTCGTCCATTTGCACATATAGCATGACAAATAATTATCTGCACTTGAAACCTTCATAAAATTTTAAATGAAACACCCAAAACTGTATATTATACCATAATGAAGACCAACTGTGTGTCGATACGTAACATTCTGGAGGGAACGTTGGATTACGTGGCGTGGGGACGTAATGACATGTGACGTTAGTCGATTTATGTTCTAGAACATCTAAAATAGGAACATGAAAGAAATATTCTAAAAGCAACTCATGTAAACACCTTAATCACAATATTGTCTTATTCAGAATAAGGTCAATAATTACATTACTGCTGTCCATATAAATGTAGTCACTGTGACTCACTTGCTAAAGTCATTTATTTTGTACATTTAGTCATTGTTTAGTAATTGGGAATTTAATATTTAGTACATAATAGTCACTTCTTTAGGACATGTTTGCTCCTTCTCACTGTAAGCAGATGTCTGGGTCACTTTAAACCTCACTCACAGCTTAGATTTCTGACATTCCTCCTCTTTTCCTTCTATAGATTCAAGAATGTGTGTGTAGGTATGTGTGTGTGGTCTTGTGGTACAACGTCTCCATTGGTTATAGCACATGAGGGGTAACAGTGGCGCTTATTTTAATGGAATGGTTACTTGAGTGCAAATGTTACTGAATCAAATCTGTTCTTGCACTGGGAAACAAATCAAGGTTGTGATTTTAATGCAATTATTTGTTCAGCGCTACAATAACAACATCCATCCAGCAAAAATTATGTTACTTTCAACTGACTCTTGACGAATATAGGACAAAACAAAAACCCCATGTGATTGTGCTAGCTGAGAAAATACATAGCACCATGCTCCCTTTCTTATTTTTCCACATACTATATGGTATTGCATAGCAAGTGATGCAGTAATACATAATTAGGCAGCAAGTAACGGAGCTGCTAGACCAAATCCGTTAAACCATACAACTGGAACCACTGCTACTGAACCAGCAAACAACAGAGAAACAATTAGCATTACTAATAAACAATTGCTAATAAACAATAACTCCATTACTAACGAACAAAAACATCTTCAGACTAGAACCTACTCACCAATATTTGGGTGTTTGAGAAGACGACAGATTCGGGCCTCTCGTTCCAGCTTCTGGTGATCTACAGAAAGGAGGAAAGAGGGGAAAAAGGGACAGTTACAAAACTAGAAATAATATAGCAACCCTGTCTGACTCCCCGAAGAGTGAGTGACCTGGTGTAAACCACTGCTTAAGCTTTTCCCCACTGAAAACTGGTGACATGGCCCTCAAAACAGAAGCATGAAACAGCACAGCATTCAAACACACACACACACAAACACACAGAGAGAGAGAGAGAGCGCTGAGAGTGGAAAAGGAGTGAAGGAGTTAGTTAGGCAGGCAGGGGCTTGTTCCCCTCGCTGCTGAGCGTGTTGTTAGGGAACATCGCTGCGTTAGCACTCCTGCCTGCATGGCCTGAATGTATGGATGGCTTGCGATGCTCTCCCTAATGAACACGGCTTTGAACACAAACACACACACACTCAAGCAGTGATAAGTGTGTCCAAGTTGGCTGGAGAGAAACCCATAATGAAACCAATAATGAAACCCTTAAGACACGATCTGACAACATAAAGGAGAGCCCTGAGGAGAACCTTGATAAATAAGCGTGGTTTGGCATGTAGGTATCTTTTGCTAATAACTGGAAAACCTGCACACAATAATCCAACTACCTTTCTGCTAATTTGACATTAAGCATCACAGGCAACATTAGCATCTGTGGAAATAACTCCATGAACTGAAGTGTATTATTACTAATTTATTATTTATTTACTGAGGAAAATGATCCAATATTACATATCTGTGAATGGCAAAACTAGGTGAACCTTTCCTTTCAGTATCTGGTGTGACCTTCTTGTGCAGCAATAACTGTAACGAAACGTTTCCAGTAACTGTTGATCAGTCCTGCACATCGACTTGGAGGAATTTTAGTCCATTCCTCAGTACAGAACAGCTTCAGCTCTGGGATGATGGTGGGTTTCCTCACACAAACTGCTTGCTTCAGGTCCTTCCACAACATTTCTACAGGATTAAGGTCAGGACTTTGACTTGACAACTACAAAACATTAACTTTATTCTTCTTTAACCATTCTTTGGTAAAATAACTTGTGTGCTTAGGGTCATTGTCTTGCTGCATGACCCACTTTCTTTTGAGTTTCAGTTTATGAACAGATGTCCTGATATTTTCCTTTAAAATTCGCTGGTATATTTCAGAATTCATTGATCCATCAATGATGACAAGTCATCCTGTCCCAGATGCAGCAAAACTGGCCCAAACCATGATACTACCACCAGCATGTTTCACAGATGGAATAAGATTCTTGTGCTGGAATGCAGTGTTTTCTTTTCTCCAAAGATAACCCTTCTCATTTAAACCATTTTGTTCCAGAGGTCTTCTGGCTTGTCCACATGATGTTTAGCAAACTGCAGATGGGCAGCAACGTTCTTTTTGGAGAGCAGTGGCTTTCTCCTTGTAACCCTGCCATGCACACCATTGTTGTTCAGTGTTCTCTTTATGGTGGACTCATGAACATTAACATTTGCTCATGTCAGAATGGCCTTTAGTTGCTTAGAAGTTACCCTGGCTCCTTTGTGACCTTATGGACTATTACACGTCTTGCTCTTGTAGTGATCTTTCTTGGTCCACCACTCCTGGGGAGGGTAACAATGATCGTAACTTATCTCCATTTGTGCACAATCTGTCTGACTGTGGATTGGTGGATTCCAAACGCTTCAGAGATGGTTTTGTAACCTTTTCCAGCCCGATGAGCAACAACTCTTTTTCTGAGGTCCTCAGAAATCTCCTTGCCATGATACGTTTCCACAAACATGTTGTGAAGATTAGACTTTGATAGATCCTTGTTCTTGAAATAAAACAGCGCTCACTCCCACCTGATCATTAACCAACTGACTGAAAACACCTGACTCTAATTTTATTTTCAAACTAACTGCTAATCCTAGAGATTCACATTCTTTTGCCACTCAGAGACATGTAATATTGGATAATTTTCCTCAATAAATAAATGAACAAGTAGAATATTTTTATCACATTTGTTTAATTGGGTTCTCTTTGTCTACTTTTATGATTTGGGTTAACATATGGTGTTTGAGGTAATATTTATGCAGATATATAGAAAATACAAGGGTTCACAAACTTTCAAGCACCACCATATATATTTATACAAGTCACATGATCCGTCTGCTTATCCATTTGGTTTCACACTTAAGCACAGCAATCATTCAGGATAGCAAAGCAAATCGTGTAATCCACCATACAAAAGCACACCTGTCAGCTCTGCAGTGTCGACACCTCATCATATATAGCTCTTTAAGGGCTTCATTAAGGGTTGTGCATGATGGAAAAGGTCAAAGGTCATTTCTTTTGTCAAAACCTGGCAGTGAAAAGTATTGTCCCATCCTAATTAGTTAAAGTAGTTATCCAGTTATCTTTTCAAATGTTTTTTTGTGGCAAAAAAAGAAAAGCTTTCCATGAGCACAGGTGATCAAGAGGTGTCCTCTTGTGTCTTAGCCATACAATACTAATAACATGGTGGTTATTTAAGGGCTTGATGGCAATTACCAGTATTTAGAGAGCAGGGAGACTGATGAGCAATAAAATGTCGATATTGGGTATACAAAATACACTAGGAGTTTTTAAATAATAAATATTGCTAAAAGATAAAATCAACAGATTTATTAAATAATATTTTTACGGATCATTCTTACAAGCTGAAAAATGTACATTATGTTGTCCAACACAATAGGCGTACAAAATACGTAAGTCGTCTAAAATGTCATAGAGCCACACAACTAAAAAGCAAGCACTCTCATCTAAAAGTTTCCATGAACTTGAGCACAGACATTCTGCATAAACATTGCATTACTGAGCAGGATTGACCAGCAAAATTCAAAAGGAGTTTTAAAACCACAAAACATCAACATGATGCTGAGATTTTGGAGGGAATATATTTGCATTTCTGAATAGACTTTCAATATTTGTCAATATTTTGTATAAACACAGAGGTTTGTTAAGGACTTTGTGTAGCTCCAATGCCAGGCTACACAGAACAGTGTATACACAAATACCTTTTGTTTAAATTTCCATAACATCATTGTGACTTCCCAGAACTGCAAATATCAAGATGATAAGCACATTTCGCTTTTGAATAAGGTTAGGAAAGTTGGCTAATGGGGATAAGATTGTACATTTGTGAACCGGGTAGTAACATGCTTTAATAATTGATTAGATATCCTCACATAAATGATACTGTAGTCTAAATTATGCATGCAAAGCATTACATTTATACAAGTTTCCACTGCTATTGCTAGGCTAACACCCATGCTATTCAATTTGGCACAAATTGGCAGGTCACAGGTTGTCAAGTAACATTTGGAGAATTCTCACCTTTTCAAAAGTCCAAATCATAGTTCAGTGCTGCCTGATGAGAAATATGCATCTCTACTCCACTTGCACTTTATTCCAATCTACCCTTAGCAATTGACATCTAAAACATCCAATGGAAAGATGATAAAATCACACTGCTTATTTAACTAGCATGCCCACTGGCTGCCAGAAGTGGCTGTCAAAACTGCAGATCTCCCATCCACGTAGTATGAATTATCACTGCGGGAAACAGACACAGATTGGTAAATGGTCTGGACTTATATAGCTCTTTTTTCCAAAGCACTTTATACTGTCTCTCATTCACCCATTCACACACACACACTCACACACCAATGGTAGCAGAGCTGCCATGTAAGGCACCAACTTGCCATCGGGAGCAACTTGGAGATCAGTGTCTTGTCCAAGGACACTTCAGCATGTGGAGTCATGTGGGCCGGGAATCAAACCGCCAACCCTACGATTAGCGGACAACCCGCTCTACCACCCGAGTCACAGCCGCCACAGATTAATGAAATATTCTGCAAAAGTTGGAAAAATAACATCTAGACAGACTGACATGTTGGAAAACTATTGTAATGTGGCAGTTATGCAAAGTATAATGCTGTTTTTTATACTTTTATGTAACTCTGCTAGTACAAATGTTGTTTACTCACAGGTTTACTGAACTCACAACTATACACGTCAAATATTAGGACTCTCAGCAGTGAAAATGTTGATATACGTATATGGATCAGACTTGCTAGACTGGACAGAAAGTAGGATTAAGGGTCCTAGCGTATTTCAAACCATGTGTTTATATCAGCTGATTCAAGGATATAAAGGAATCTAATCTAATCTAATCTAAAGGGGAATATAAAGGAAGTGTGAGTAACTTTGAATCCTCGCATGACAATGGTCGATGTGTACAATCCCCACAAGTCCGTTATAGATATGAAAACCTACACTGAACTGCCTATAAAGATCATTTGAAATCACTAAGCTGAAATGTGTCTAAAGTCTGATTGATTTTGTGTTATACTCCCTAGGAAAGATATTCCCCATAGCGCTGAAATGAAGCTGAGGTGGAGTCGCTACTTAAAATACATTGCTGAAGGGTATGTGATTCTCTGTACGTTCTCCAATTCTTATAAAAACAAGAGTGCGAGCACACTGAAGCATATTAACCAGAACATTAACAGACACTCCAGGCAGGAGAGCAAACAGGTGAGTGTGGGGTTTTTTTTTTCTTCTACTCATCATCTCTGCTCCTCTTGTCTCATGACTTTCTTCTTTCTGCTTATCATCTTGGCTCACTCACCCTCAGGCTGGATCCAAGCTTCTCGTTTCCTCAAACCCCCTCACACACATGCAGAGCGTAATGCCCCAAGCTAACAGCATTTCATCCTGTCCCCTGACCCTGCCTATGATTATCTTTAGACTGCCGCTGTTATGAATACACTCCCTTCTGCTCTACTGACCACCCGAAGTGTCAGTGTGATCACACTGCTCCAGTCCGGTCTCAACCGAACCAAAAGAGACAGAGGGAGGAAATGAGAATCTATACAGCAGAGAAAGGAGTCCAGGGGAATCAAAGTGGGTGTGGTCTAAAACTTGCTGTTTTTATTTATTTTAATTAAATATGAACCTAACCACTAAGCCTGTACAATTTTCATTTAATAATGATTTTTTTTTTTTTGTAAATAATTAAACCAGAGCAGAGATCTGGTCTATGGCAGCTATATGGAGCAGCTCTGAGACCACACATAACAAATGGCACCGAACAGCTCAAACAGAGCCTTACTGTAAAGGAGCACAAGCACAGAAACTAGGGCTGAAACTAACGATTATTTTCATAATCAGTTGTGACAAATTTTTATTTTCTGTGATTTTTTTTTCTGAAAAAACATGTTCTTTCACATTCTGCCTGATATTGTCCTTCAAAAACTGTGCAAATTGAAGGCAATGAAGAAGGTATTAAATGTATCTTTGTGGGCTATGCTATACAGTGAGCAAACGATTAAAAAAAAAAAAATTCATTATATTTTGAAAACAAAAAACAACTGATTGTCCACAAGCTTTAAAGCAGAAGTTAAATCACTATATTAAAAATACTAAAAAAAGAAAAACAAAAGCAGAAACTAAGGGTTAACTGGTAAGAGGTTGAATGTTCTGCAGTAACACACACATTCACTCATCTGAACACAGTAACATGTTTCTTTATTCTGTAAATGTACGACACTTCTTACATTTCTATACAATTCCATGTTATAACCCCATTACAGTTACTGCTCTCATAAAAACACTCTTACTTCTGTTTGTAAATATCGCTAAATATAGCATCAAACATCATATTTGATCAAAATGAATATTTCAGTCAGAGTTATTGCGTTTCCTTTCTATCGTGCACAGTTTGTTTGACGCGTGCGTGGACTCGCGCTCATTCAGTGAAGTTTAATGGAGACTCGCTCGCTGTCAGGATGAGTCTTTATGTAAAATGGAAATACTGGTGTGAATTTCTAAAATGTATAGATAAGGATGTAAAGGTAAAAATGTCATTTCTGAGCTGAAGAAAACATGTCTGGAACACGTTAAACAGCACACGCATCTGTCGCCGCTTCTGACACGACATGCCACGTTAATACACTTACGAGATTTGCAATTTTGGGCTTGGCCCATTTTTATTGCCCAGGAATCTGTATAACATCCAATACAAATGGAGTTCTATGAACCTTTTATTTCCCTCCAAGTAAAGCACTTTGGGCTTACATTTTCCTTTAAACCTTATAATAAATACAAAACTAAACACTTTATTAAAAAAAAAAAAAAAAAAAAAAAAAAAAAAATTCCAAATCTACTGCAGATAATCCTTTGATTATTAATGTTTGTCATTAGCATTAATTATTGCAAGTTTCAAACCAATTAATCTAACAGATAACTGCCTCATATTTGTTGTTGCGCTCTTTCATGGGTGTGTTGTACAGTGTTAATGTAGACCAACCAGTCAGACCTACTCGGTCTTACTGTATTTACTTTCGCCAGCCAAACCACACATTTGGTATCTTAGCAGACCAAGATGCACATTTCCTCTCTCTCAGTACACACACACACACACACACACACACACACACACACACACGAAACTGGAGAGGAAGTTCCATTACTATAGTACACTGGAGACGCCAGTGAGACACGTCAGCACACTGCTATCACCACTGCTCCAATTTCACTACAGATCACACACACGCACCACACAGTAATTTACACACCACACACACACACGACTCACAGTAATTCTCACACACACACACACACACACACACACACACACACACACACCCTAAACGCTCACTCACTAACACACACACGCACGCACTCAGCCCAAATGTGCTGCATAATTAAATGAGGGTGTGGAGATAGGATTGGTTCCAGGCCCTGACACTGATTCTACATAAAGACAAATTGAAAGAAGGCCTGAAAGATAAGAAATGAGATGGTGGGAGCCACAAAACACAATCAAATGCTCTGAACACACAGTCAACTAATTTGTACAGTGGCACATGTGTAGCTAACTAAAGCATGAAACATAAAAAGAGGGATTATCCATAATATAATGAAGGGGGAGGGGGGGTTGTCCATGCTGGTAAAAGGGAATATTAAATGAGAAGAGAAACTCAAACCCTGATTTCCACCTGCATGAGAACAAAAACCAAATGCGGAAGCAAGAGAGGCAACATTTGCTACCGAGTTGTGCACATGCATATACAACACCTGAACAAATTTTTAATCTCCGCTGCATCTCAGCAGATGGTCACTGGTATGACCAGAACGCAGCTCCAGCGCAACTGGGAATGTAAACACTGTGCACACATGAAGAACATTTATATATTTATAGGTCTGTATATATTGATTGTAAGGATCAATGCAGTGTTGCTTCTGAATAAAAGGAGGTGCTGACCTCGCTATAATTATGAACGCTGAGACACTTGGAAAGGCCATTGTCACCATTCAAGGAACGGCAACTGCATTCCAGAGCAAGAGGCACAAATGAGTCTTAAGTCTGCTTTTGTGTGTGTGTGTGTGTGTGTGTGTGTGTGTGTGTGTGTCTGTTTACTCTACCCTTCTATTATTAATTGAGTCATGTGACCATCAGTTCATTCATTCCTAGGTTTTATGACTAATGCCAAGTGGGCCAGAATCTTCTCTTCATTAATGGCTGCTCTCAAAAGCTTTTCCTGCCTCTTCAATTGGACATCTGCACTGCCATTACTGATTTACACTGCCACTTCCCATTCCTCAATCTTAACCACTGTGCAAGCGTGCACCTCAGCTCACAGACCTCAAAGGAGACAAAGAGGAACAAGCCGTCCTTCTTCTGTGAACCAGAGTAAGAGGAGAAAGACTCCCTGCCTATAATTAGTGAGCTACAAAAAAACAAAAAACAAAAGTTTGTCTTGCAAGTAGAGCTCTCGCAATAGATGTCACTTTGTGAATGATCAGATTATTGATTATTCAGTCCGTACAGAATTTCACAGGTTTTCTTTTGTGATGGTTGTGGCCAAAAATGCTTGCTTTTCCTGCGGCTTTAAAAATAAATAAATAAATAAATAAACAAATAAACACATTATTATTTTTTTTTAAACATTAAGTTTTATGCAGGTCTTTTCCCTGGAAAACTACTTGAGTTGGCGCAATTGCATGAAATTGTTGTGCACAGTCTCTCGCAGTGATGTTTGTTGGTAAAGGAGAACTTTTAGCTGTTATTGAGTTATTTATAACTCAGTACAAATTCAGATTTGTTCTTCAGTACAAATCCACAGCATCCAGATGAGATTACCCATTGAAGCAAGGGTGAGACTTCGGCATAAACTGTTAGGGGAAGTGCGAATGTTACAGTTATCCGAGTAGGACCATCCATCACATAAACGTTATGAGAATGTGAAAACTAGTAAGAAACCAGCCTGTGAGTAAGAACTACTAGATAACTGTAGCAGCTCAGAGCCCTGATTTAGCAGAATACAGCTTTAAAAATGACACCACCATACCTTAAGCACTACAACCTAACTGGAAAAAGGAGAGCAAACATGGGAAAATGTTTGACATTGGTTTGTCAATGGAAAACCAGTTATCCAGCCAACATACAGCTGATGCCATTGGTGAAGAAAGCTAGTAACAACCAGTCAATCCTGCTTTTATACGTCTTCAGACCACATTGCTTTAGTCGACTGAAATGCCACTCTAATAATAATATTTTCAGTTGGGCTTTGTCATCAGTTTTTGGCAAGTACTTTGACAAGTGGCCACACCTGTCTCTTTGCACTCGATATTCACACCCGCAGAGAAAATGTAAATGCCTAGAAATAACTTGTGTCCTAAAAAAAACAACAAAATAAATAAATAAATAAATAAAACACTTGTATTCAAGCGCAGAGGCAGTGTCAGAGACTCGTGAGAGACCTGTGATATGGTTCATACTGGTCGGTTTCTTATGAAAGATACTATTCAGTACATCCCTGTCTGGTGCCAACAGATGGAGGGTGTGGGAATACACAATTTAGGGTCACTAAGATCAACTGATCCTCTGCTTATTCCATATTGTCATAGGAAACATCAGCGTGATATACATTGCTTATTCAAGATAGCATCTGTTGAATGCTTAGGTCAAACTAAGACTTTACACTTGAATCAGTCTGACTGTTTCTTTGATCACTGTCCGAGTCAAATGTGAATGCGGTACCCTAGGTGTGGTAAATGCTAAATGGTGCACTTATATTGCGCTTTTATCCAAAGCGCTTTACACTGTGTCTCATTCACCCATTCACACACACTCACACACCAGTGGTCGCAGAGCTGCGATGCGAGGCGCTAACTTGCCATCGGGAGCAACTTGGGGTTCAGTGTCTTGCCCAAGGACACTTCGGCATGTGGAGTCATGTGGGCCGGAAATCAAACCGCCAACCCTACGATTAGTGGACAACCCGCTCCAACACCTGATCCACAGCCACCCCAGGTGTGGATACAGATATGTTCATTGGATCAGGCATGCTGAAATTCTCTGCAGGCTCCTGTAGCTTCTCGCTTCCTTTGTAACACCTCTAAGGATGGCCCACTGGATACCTATAAAATTACAATGAATGTCTCCGTTAGATAGACTACACTACAGCATGGAACAGCATACTCCGATGAAGTAGACTGATGCTCTCATCTGCAATAAAGAATTCTGCTAAAGATAGTTCCAATTCTCCTGCTCTGCAAGCGGCAAGTCCTTTTATCAACATTTTGGTCCATGTTCACGGTGGTTTATGTTTCCTACTTCACCCACAAAGCTTTAGTCAGTTCAGCTCTCCCACCTCCTCAGCTATACACTCTATAAGCTTAAACGTTCATGCTAATACTGCAATCATGCTCTTCAACTTATCTAACTAGCCCAGCCGAGTCAGTGTCGTACAGCTGAAACACATTATGCAGTATTGCATGATTTCAGGTTTTCAATCACAGATATTAACGTAAAATCAAGCAATCTCTGCAATATTTTGTTAAAAACACAGCAGATTTGGGCCAAGACATGCCATGTGATGTCATCACAATGCGCACTCAACCAAAGCACTCTTAGATTCAAGTGCGTCGAACATGAGTACAGCTAAAAGGTCTCATTTACCAACAAACATCACTGCAAAAAAACCCGTGCAAAATAATTTAATCAATTGCAATTTTACAAATTCAAGTAGATTTCTGCAAAAAAAAAGCACAAAAAAACCTCTCCAAGTTACACTGCAAACTTTTGAAAAAAGCTGCAGCAAAATCAAGCATTTTTGGCCGCAACAATCACCCCCAAAAAAACCCCACAACCCTCTGCAGATTGGCTTGATCATTATGGTGACATTGAACGTCACTGGAAAATGGTGAGTGAGAAAAGTACCTCGCTCTTTTATTTTTAGGAGCTAACCACCAAATCTAATCACTATGTTTGAGATTGTTGATCATTTTTCTCCTGTGAAATGCCATTGTAACTGCGTCAGCAATGCCTCTTAGGCTATATCAGACAGCCATTAACTTCTCACAGGAAAACAAATACAGCACCGACCAACAAATTAGCACCAGAATCACTCGACGCATATCACAAATATTTCAACAGCAATCTAGTGAATGTGTTTCAGGGTGGAGTGATTCAGAGCTGGACAGGGACAGCTGAACATGTCCTAAAGCAGAGATTGTTAGATCAGGGTTACGCTTCAAGCTGGGGAGGCCTGGTGTAAGCTCTGCACATGTGGCCCAGGATTTCTAGCCTTGCCAATGTTCTCTGGTGCTAAAAAAAAAAGAAAGAAAAAAAAGAAAAGAAAAATACAAAACCTGGGAACTAACATTAAAGGCAGCTCGAAAGAATCTGTTGCAGGTCTGTCCAACAGAACCTCAGATTTATCTCTACAGGGACCACCATAAGAGCTAACGGCCATAAAAGCTAAGCGATCTTTCCTCCACAGAACAATAAATAATAAAGCTTGGCTACGCGTTCCACCTTCATTGGAGCTGATGAGGATGTTCACAGAACCACAAACACTGTGATAATGCCAAAATTACAGCCACTTCGTGTTCCGTGACTTGTCAAGATAATGCCTTCATTAAGGTGCTTGGGAGAGAGAGAGAGAGAGAGAGAGAGAGAGACAGACAGAAGGTAGCTGAGCAGAGAGAGCACACACAGTAACAATCTATAAATCCAGACACCTGTATAATTCCATGCAGGTATCTAGGAGAAAAGTTCGTGCGTGTTGTGTGTTTTATGGGAACACAAAGTCAGAGAGATGGAAAGTGGAGATCCTTCAAAGGGATTCCAATTCCCAGAAAGCGTGCTCACTTATTTAACACATTAAATATTCATTCAACCACCACTCCATTTATCTATCCGTGTGGGTGGGTGCGTGCGTGCGTGCGTGCGTGTGTGTGCGTGTGTGTGTGTGTGTGCGTGTGTGTGTGTGTGTGTGTGTGTGTGCGTGTATGTGAGTACAGGGCCAATGCGTAGCTTGATTGTGCTGAGGCTTGGGGATTTCTCGCTCAATTACTAGCCCACAAATGTGAAGCACTCTCACTTTTGTTGCAATCAACTAATCTGCTGCAGCCAGTAGCAGGAACAGTTGAACACGCAGGCTTGTTGTGCGCTCGGGTTTAGTCCTGCTTGTGTCTCAATCCATACAACATGAAAACTATAGGCTTTATTACAAATCATAAAAAAGATTCAGTCTTGCCAACGGTCATCTTGTTCCATTCCACTCGCTCAGCCTGGCACTGCATTGGCCCAGTGCTCACCATGGACATGCATTTCAGTATTACTGCCATCAACAGACACTTCAGGCCACTAGAGCATGCTGAACAGATGGACTTGATGTGATTTCAGGCTGGATCTGGAGATCCACATGACCTACAAATACAGTTCTGTGATTCCCTCTGTTTTTTGTATATATCTCATACTAAATAGTTTTATATCTTCAAACCAAAAAAAAAACATAAAACAAAGACAACCTGAGTAAATACACAACACAGTTATTGATTTTTTTTTTTATTGAAGCAGGAAAAAACACATTATCCAACACCTATCACCAGTGTGAAAAACTAAGTGCCCCCTTAAACTTAAAATCTGGTTGTGCCACCTTTAGCATCAATATCGGCAATCAAACGATAACTGGAGATCAGTCTTTCACTTACTTCTAGGACTAGGATTTACTCATATACTTTGGATCGTTGTCTTGCTGCATAATCCAGTTGCGCTTGAGTTTCAACTTACAAACTGAAGACCGTATATTCTCCTTTAGGATTTTTTGGTAGAAAGCAGAATTCAAGTTTCCCTCAATTACTGCAAGTTGTCCAGGCCCTGAAGCAGCAAAGCATCCCCACACCATCACACTTCCACCACCACGCTTGACCGTAGGTATGAATTCTGTGTTTGGTTTACACCGGATGTAATGCGACACCTGTCTTCCAAACAGTTCCACTTTCGGCTCATCGAACCACAGAACATTCTCCCAAAAGGTTTGAGCATCATCAAGGTGTGTTTTGGCAAAATTCAGACGAGCCATAATGTTCTTCTGGTTGAGCAGTGGTTTTCACCTAATCACTTTTCCATGGATGTTATTTTTGCCCAGTGTCTTTCTGATAGTGGAGTCATGAACAGTCACCTTTATTGATGCAAGAGAGGCTTGTAGTTCCTTTGATGTTGTCCTTGGCTCATTTGTGACTTTATTTTGTTTTAATTTCTGAAACAATTTAGTATGAGATATACAAAAAAACAGAATAAATCTGTTTTTTCACAGCACTGTACATCAGTAAACTAGGACATGATTACAGCTACTAATTTAGTCCTACATAGAGTAACTGCCTGTCTTCTTTAAAGGTCACACAAATCAAATGGTTTATGTTACACTGTCTGTGCACGTCATATTACGTGTGCAAAGCATAGTCATAGTTACGCTCTGACCTAGCATTAATGAAGCATTAATGAAGAAAAACACCACATGAGCTTACACACAGTGTCATATTGGCCAGCGCTATCAAATTATATCACTGACAACAACTTGAATTTCTTAGAGTTTTAGTAACTTAGTTTGTTCCCTTTTTCTGCTTTAATGACAGTGTGCACCTTCTGTTTATTTCCCATTTTAAATAAAAATTTCCCAGAATTTCAATGTGGTCTCAAACTATTGAACGCCACTATATATTTGCTTAAATGCATTTTTATAAAATATTTAAGTTAATCTTTCATTTATTCTAATATAAAAATGTATTTCATGTTAAGACACGATTGAAATCAAACAGGTATTTTTATGCAACACTACTGTACTGCTGCCAGTTTATGGCGACTCTATGACATCATGTATCGCAGAAATGCCTTCGAGAATCTACTTACATGTATTATCCTTTAATCGCAGCGTTTAGCGGCTCTGATCATTTTTTAACCTGCATGGCCCCAACAAATCGAATGCTGATGGTGATCCTTTTCTCCTCCTCTTAAATCTCACTGTCTTGGTATCTTTTCTATCATCCATGTCAATCACTATTATACTCACGGAAAAGCTTGCTTACGTTTCTGTACCACAAGCTTGCTTAAGTAAGAAAAGGGTTGAATTATTTAATTTTTGCTTTTTCTGACTGCAAACATGTTTGTTAGTTTGTTCACAAATACATGCATGCTTATATTTCATAATAAGATCTTAATATTGAGGGTGTTTCATGGTGGTTTGATCCTGAGCTACAGTCTGTGTGGAGTTTCACACGTTCTTCCCGGATCCACGCGGATTTCCTAAGGGTCCTCGGGTTTCCTCCAACCTCCCACAAAAAAATGAAAATGTGCCAGTAGGTGTGAATGAGTGTGTGAATGTGTGTGTGTGTGTGCGTGCATGGTGCCTTGCAATGGATTGGTGTCTCATCCAGCGTGTATTCCCACCTCATGCTCAAACTTCAGATCCATCATGACCCTACTCAGGACTAGGTGACTCCTTTATTCACTCATCTTCAGTAATGTTGTTAATAATAATAATAATAATAATAATAATAATAATAATAATAAACAATAATAAATAAATGAAGGCATTTGTATGGTGAAACTAAATGAACTATGATTTATTCTATTTAGTCTTAAAAATCTCCATTATAAATGTACTTTCTGCAACCAATCAAACTGTCAAATACAAAAATAATATAATCATGTATCAAAGGTTTGTGTGATGTAAACCCGTTTGACTTTACAGATTCTGCCTATATTAGTGCATGTTTTTCTATGACAATTTATCAGCGCCTACAAGGTCATTGAAGTGGGAGTGGAGCTTGTAGCTTAATGGGAGCGCAAAACGGGAGGGATTTATTAACTTGGGCCTGTTATAGTTCAGCTAAAGGCTGTCTGAATTACTCACTTTCTCCATCTCTCACTCAGTATTCTGGGAGAGATTTACCTCAGGGGCCAAGGGTGAGGTCACACAGCCTCATGCTATAAAAAAAAACAACAAAAAAAACCACCAAAATCCCCACAGGGCAAAGCACCAGCTCTCACATCACTCACCAGACCACATGCAGGCATGAGGAGAAACTGTCTGTAAGTGTATGTGTGTGTCATAGAGATGTGTTGATGTATAAAGGAAAGAGATGCTGCTGATAGTTTTTCCTGTAACAAAAAAGGAGAAGAAAAAAAAAAGTCCAGACAGAATCTTAGTAAATGTCAATGTATCCACTCAAACATGCACACGACCCTCTCCGCTCCTCTTTATCTGTGATGGGTCATCAGTCCTGGGCAGGCTTTGTAGTTGTCCGTGGTCTGACTTTCAAATATCTTCCTCCTTATTCTTCTGTGTCCCACTTGCCGTCCTCCTATCGGCTTTCTCGCTGCACTCTGATCTTCTAGCTGGTTCTTAAACTGCTCAATCACCATTTCCAGTCATACAAAATGTCATGCATATAATAAAAGGGTTGAAGAACTATTTGAACGCTTGACAAACTTTATCTTGCACCAATCCTGAAGGCCACAGTTCAGAAAGGAAATGAAATCAAATTCACACACACACCAAAAAAAAAAAAAATCAGCATCAGCTTCAAAATTACTGAGACTTGGTAACTAATTTACTTATTACACGCACTTATTTAATTAGTACAGATTAAAATGAATCAGAACAACTCCCCCAAAATAGGACTCATTTGTCCACATCCTGCACTAGTTTTGTCTTGGCTGATCCAAGGTTAGCTGAGAGCGGAGAGAGTGGTGGATAGGTGTTCTTTTTGTTTAGCTCTTGGTGGAGCTCAAGGATGCTGTAGTCCCTTGTGGCCACTTTATGTAAGCGTAGCCTTGGCACCAAACAAACGGAGAATAATTGCAAAGGCTTTCCCCAACCGACTGTGCAAAGTTTTGTTTGCATTAGCTGTCCAATGTTCGTAATTGAGGCGAGATGAGTTAGCAGAACTACTCGTTTCACACTATGTCCCAGAATGGTGCAGGGTCACGTTTGATGTAGGGCTGCAACTAACGACTGTTTTCATAATCGATTAATGGGCCAATTATTTTTTTTTGGATGGTAATTGGATGGTGAGGGGAATAAAATGTCCACCATGCCTTAGAGGACTTGGCGGTCGCACACTTTTTTCCGCCGTCACTTGACGATTACTGACCTCCGTCTGATGGTGACTGAGGTCATGCTGGGCATGAAAGGCAACACTGAAACAGTAAACTGAAGAAATTAATTTTCCTTGACTCTGGGTATTCTGCTAAAGCTAGCAACATTACATTACGCGAGTTTGACGTCATGTGCCATCGACAAGGAAGCAGCTTGTACTTCCGTTTAGTAAAAAAAAAATGCTAGTTTCAGTTGAGATGATACTACCCATTCGTCAGCCTCCAATAAGAGCCTTTATGGATGACCTAACTATAACAACCACTAATCATGTACAAGCTAGACTGATCCTAAATGAGCTTGGTAATGTGGCAATAAAGGCAAGAATGAAGTTCAAACCAATGAAGTCTAGATGTATGGTGATCAGAAATAGGAAAGTGGCTAGCAAATTCCAACTTCAAGTCCAGGGGAAGGTGATACCATCAATTGAGGAAGTCCCAGTAAAATGTCTAGGAAACTGGTATGATGCCTCTCTTAATGACAGAGGCAGCGTATCCAGGACAGAGACACAGGCAGAAGAATGATTTAGAAAGAGAGTGTTCAGGCTTACCAGGCAAGATCAAGGCCTGGCTCTTCCAGTATGGTCTGCTACCAAGACTTATGTGGCTATTGACAATTTATGAAGTGCCCATGACTGTGGTGGAAGGACTGGAGAGGCGAGTGAATAGACACTACCTTTTACGTCAGTAGGGCTATACATCAGACTTGGACAGTTACAGTTACAGCTACCCCTATGGTCACTGGTTGAAGAGTTCAAAGTGGCGAAGTTCAGGGCTGTGATGTTGTACCGAGATTCCGGTGATGAGAAGATCAGAGGTGCAGGCATCACCACAAGATTAGGACACAAGTGGGCAGCCAATGCAGTAGTGGCACAGGCAGAGAGCAGGCTGAAGTTGAAGGACATCATAGGGAGCCAGTGCATGGGGAGACAAGGACTCGGAACTGCCCATTTCCAGAAATGAAGGAAGGCAGACCTAATGCAGAAGAGAGATATTGTACAAGCTGAGGTTCATCACCTGGAGGAGGAAGGGTGAAGGGCTAGGGCTGTGGAACTAGGAGTACAAGGAGCCTGGACAAAGTGGGACTTGCCAAAGCGAAAAAACACATGGCCTGAACTTTGGAGACTGGAGCATTTCTGATTTCTTTTCTGCTCAGATCAGTGTATGATACCCTTCCATTACCAGCAAATTTGTACAGGTGGGGAACGAAGGAGGATGAAGTGTGCAAGTTATGTGGAGGGAGAGGCACATTTGCACACATACTGGCAGGATGCAATACTGCGCTTAGCCAGGGAAGATACAGATGGCATCATGAAAATGTACTCCGTGCACTGACTAACATCTTGGACCAGGAGAGATGGAAAAAGCACCAGTCCCATAAGAGTCTAGTGCCATCTATCCAGTTCATCAGAGAGAGTGAGAAGCCACACTCCTCAAAAAAGACCAAGTAGAGCCTCCTGCAGGAAGCACAACCTTGGGAGATGAGAGTGGACCTGGGATGGAAACTATGTAAATGGTAAACGGTCTGCACTTATATAGCGCTGTGTTATACACTGTGTCTCATTCACCCATTCACACACGCACCAATGGTAGCAGAGCTGCTATGCAAGGTGCAAGCTTGCCATCAGGAGCAACTTGGCTTGGAATAGGCAGGAGTTGAGCTGGAAGCCAGAAGAAGATGGACAGTGACTGGCCATCACTGCCGACCCACAAATTGGACGACATTGTAGCTAAGGGTCGATGCCACCTGATGACATCTTCTCCTGCTACAGTCACAAGTAAGTGACTGCTGGAGGCTGCATTTCATATGTATTAATGGCCAAAATTCATACAGTAGATGGTAGAGCGCATAGTGTAAGTGTGCAGTATGTCATTTGGCACACGTCAGTCTGTACTCTCTGATGCATGTTTTTGGAACAGAAGTAACGCAATGAGTAAATGTATCCCCTGCACGCACAGACCACTTAATCAATAACGATTTTCATAATCTATTTTATCGATTAGTTGTTGCAGCTCTAGTCAGATGGATAAGGATATTTGTTCTGCAAAGGCACTGCAGAGAATAGAGTACAACCGGCACCAACATTTAGTCTATAAACAGCCTGACAAAAGTTACAGATGACAAATAAATATTGCAGTAGCAATTAGGCCAAGAGTGATCTTCCTGAGCTGGTCGACTGTCGAATTTAAGAACTGTCAAATTTGTGAAATGCATGAATGACCTGGCAGGCACGCTGGTAACGTTTCTAGCCAAAAATGAAAGTAAAACATGCTAGCACATGTTCACAAACAAGCACATGAACAGGTTCAATATGCACAGTGTAGCTGCACAAATTCAAACTACAGTATTGAAGCCTGTAAAGGGAATTCTGGGTAATGAAATCCTGAACATAAAAGCACCCCAGTGAAGAAAAACTGGCAACCAAGTCAAAGTGGACACAGAAGCAAACAATGCATCTCTTAAGCAGATCCATCAGGCCACACACACGGTTCCTGAGAAGAGAATTTGCAACAGTTTCAGTCCAAAAGTGATGGCTCATCAGAAAGAGGCTCTCAGCGAGCATATTAGGGCAGTGGGCAAATGTGGAGCATGTCATTAAAAAGCTTTCAGGCAGCCTTTTCCCCCCTGCAGCACTGCTCTGTGGCCTACGCCATCTTTCACACCCTGTTAAGCCTCCCTCAGACGTTTATGGCAATCCTGATCTTTCCCTAATGCTTCTGTTATTATAGTGTCCCTCTATGTCCATGGACAGGACATAACACATTTACTCCACACACATACTAATCAAGACATCGCTCTTTGTCTCAGTCCATCTTTCACTCCCTCTCTTTTTATGTATAATTGTCCACAAGGTTGTGTCTCAAACTGAAGGCAAATAGCATTCGAAGCCACTAATTTTTTAGCCCATCACCAGGCAACGTCTGATCTAGCAGCTTTAACATTGTTAGGCTTAACACGTAATTTAATACCACAAAATATTGATTACATTAGTTCAGTTCAAGTATGCCTAATGTGATTTGTAGAGAAATGTGTCACAATTAGATCTAAGAAGCTTGAGAATTCAGGGTGCACCATAATCAGAAACTGTGCAACTTATATTTTTATATATAAAAAGACAATTTTCACAGCCTTCTTTGCTCATATTTACCAAGGGTGCAAATAGGGCACTCTGTGTGTGTTTTATTTAATATATATAAAAAATATATATAAAATATATATATAAAATATATATATATATATATATATATATATATATATATATATATATATATATATATATATATATATGTGTGTGTGTGTGTGTGTGTGTGTATATTAGTGCTGCGAAAAAGTATTTGATTTCTTCTGTTTTTTTGTGTATATCTCAGACTATTGTAAATAGTTTTAGATCTTCAAATGAAAAACATCACAAAATAAAGGCAACCTGAGTAAACATACAATAGTTGTTTTTTTCTATTGATGCAAAAAAAAAAAAAGTTATCCAACACCTATCTCCAATGTGAAAAACTAAGTGCCCCCTTAAACTTAAAATCTGTTTGTGCCCCCTTTAGCAGCAATAACTGCAACCAAACAATAACTGGAGATCAGACTTTCAACTTTTAGGACTAGGATTTACTCCTATGCTTTGGATCATTGTATTGCTGCATAATCCAGTTGTGCTTGAGATCCAACTTACAGACTGAAGACCGGACATTCTCCTTTAGGATTTTCTGGTAGAGAGCAGAATTCATGTGTCCCAAATTTATTGCAAGTTGCCCAGGACCTGAAGCAGCAAAGCATCCCCACACCATCACACAGCCACCACCATGTTTGACCGTAGGTATGAAGTTCCTTTTGTGGAATTCTGTATTTGGTTCACGCCATATGTAACAGGAGCCCTGTCTTCCAAACTTTCGACTCGTTAATCCACAGAACATTCTCCCAAAAGGTTTGAGGATCATCAAGGTGTGTTTTGGCAAAATTCAGACAAGCCTTAATGTTCTTCTGGGTGAGCAGTGGTTTTCACCTCACCACTCTTCCATGGATGTTATTTTTGCCTAGTGTCTTTCTGATAGTGGAGACATGAACAGTGACCTTTATTGATGCAAGAGAGGTATGTAGTTCCTTTGATGCTGTCCTTGGATGAGTAGTTGCTGTGCTTTTGGAGGAATTTTGGAAGGTCGGCCACTTCTGGGAAGGTTCACTACTGTGCAGAGTTTTTCCATTTGGAAATAATGGCTCTCCCTGTGGTCCTTTGGAGTCCCAGAGTCTTTGAAATAGCTTTGTAACCTTTCCCAGACTGATGTATTTCAATCACCTTCTTCCTCATCATTTCTGGAATTTCTTTCAACTTTGGCATAGTGTGTTAATGAATAAGACTTTTTAAACTTCATGCTGTTGAAAAAGTTCTATTTAAGTGTTGATTTGATTGAACAGGGTTTGCAGTAATCAGGCCTGGTTGTGTCTAGTCCAGCTGAACCTCTTTATGAATGCATTTCATAGATTTGGGGAATTAGTAACTATGGGCAAATTCTTTTCAAAGCACTGTGTGTGTAAATATATATAATTATTATTATTTTTTTTTTTTTTACATTTTCATTCAGACTGCATGAAAATAGGTGAACTATAAATGGAAAATCAATGCATCTGAGCAGAGCACTTCTTACTACACAGCAATAGCATTGTCCCCATTGCAGGGGTGTCTATGGCTACACTCGCACTGCAGGCAAAACGGAACCAAATCCGATCGTTTAACTCATACAGGACACGGATATGCAGCTTTCATGGTAGCGTGAACAGCAAGTACGATTTGGGTCACTTTTATATGGTGGTTCTAAAATCCTATTCAGATCTGATACGTGACTGATAGCAGACTAGATCAGTGAATTTTAACATGACTTTTCACTTAGATTTGCAGACACTGAACAACATAAAATACATTACATGGCCAAAGGTTTGTGGACACCTGACCATCACAGACCTCGGTGGTTCCCCAAACTGTTGCCACAAAGTTGGAGGCACAGAATTGTATAGTATGTCTTTCTATGCTCTAAGGTTACAATTTCCCTTCACTGGAACTAAGACGCCCAAACCTGTTCGAGCACAAACACAAAGTGAGCTCTATGAAGAGACGGGGTGCATCACAATCAGCTCCCTAGTTCAGGGAACTGATCAGGGAGTCCGCCATTTTAAGGGCTGTCTCAGTCACAAAATCCTTCCAGTGCACTGGAACGGTCACACCCTAAAAAAATCCCCAATCCAAGCAAAAATTAGGGAGCATCAATCCTCACCATGTTCCCTTACTGGAAATGACGTCATATTTCCTGAAGAAAAAAAATGGTGGACGAACTCTCAGCCAAAATTGTCTACATATGTAAGTAGCTTGTCAGCATTGTTGTAGCTCTCAAATGATACTTATATAAGTGATTTTTAACTTTATTTGATGATGTTCTATATACAGTTTGTTTGAGTCTAACTTTTAAGTGTTTAATGATTTTTTTTAAAAGCCCATTAGCTAGCCTACAATCCTGCTTGAAGTACCATGACAAAAACTTGTATGATTAAGCTAACAATTTTATAGAACATATAATGTCAAAGATATCTGTCCTGCCTGTTGTTGATAAATGCCAGTGGAGAAGATTTACAATGCAGCCATGTCATCAGGAATTGAGTCATCATTGTCCCAATGTGTACTGAGCCAGGGTCCTTACCAGTGCCCGAACTCACGCACACTATATACTGATTCACGATCTAGGTAGCTAGGGCGCCGATTGAGTTCTTCCACTCCAACCTTGGCAAGCCATGGGTGCATCTCAGAGTCCTGGCCTCAACCCCACTGAACACCTTTTGCATGAACTGGAACACTGACTGCACCCCAGGCCTCCTCTAATGCTCTTGTAGCTCAATAAGCATAAATCCCCATATTCATGCTTCAAAACCTAGTGGAAAGCCTCGTCAGGAAAAAGGAGTTTATTACAACATCAAATGTGGAACTAAATCTGGAAAGTGATGTTCAGAAAGCATGTGATCGTCAGGTGTCCACAAACATATGGCCATATAGTGTATCTACAACTGTGATTGAGATGTGTTCAAATGGCCACCACCACAATCACTACACAGATCCCTTCTATGCAAACAGCCTGTGATAATTAATGTCACTATTTCAATGCAATTCTACCTAAACAAACAAGCTAATGGTGATCGCTTTTCATTTCACAAGCGTAATCCTGCCCTCTATTAAGCACAAAAAGTGACATCTTTAGCTTATACAGGTCAGTTTAAGAGCATGATCTGTTCAGATTTGTGCGGTATCACACACAAAGAGAAAATCAACACAAAATTCAGATTTTAAATCCTCTTTCATTGGGCAGTAAACTGGAATTGGTCTTGAAGTCTGAACATAGCCTAATTCTGCTCTTAAATACCTACTTGTCTGCAGCTTTTACTTCTCGTGCTCCTGCTGCTCTTGAACATTTACTTATCCGGATCAGGTGTTAAAGCTAAACTTCACCGGGCGGTCGATCTGTAACAGAAGGTTAGGCGTATCTGCCTTACTACATTCCTTGCTTATACATAATTATTAGGAGTGCATGATCGCATTTTTTTCCATTTTCAAGACAACTGGCTTCAATAAAAGTTCTGGTTAATATCTGATACTAATCTAATACCAACATCCTCTCCATACCGAGTCGATTCTTTGCGAGCTTCTGTTGACAATTTATGTGAAACAGATGTGTGGTGAGATCATCTGTGCCGTGTCCATATGCAAGAAAATGCAACAGTGTGTAACATCGTAAAATGTGTCAAATCAGACCCTGATACCAAACCCCAGCACTGTTTACTGTTTACAGCTTACTTTCGGAATTATTTGCTTCTATCTGAAAATGCTCGAGTTTTATGCTATTACTCTATACGGTTTTGACAAGATCAAACAAAATGGTTAAAACAGATATTTTTCAAGTTCATATTTATATAAGGGGGCACGATAGATTAGTGATCAGCACGTTTGCCTTACACGGTCAGGGTTGGGGGGGGGGGGGGGTGTCAATACCCGTCTTCGCCCTGTGTGCACGGAGTCTGCATGTTCTCCCAGTGCTTCGAGGGTTTCCTCCGCCGATCCAAAAACATTCGTTGTACGCTGATTGACAACTCTAAATTGTCCGTAGTGTGTGAATGGGTGTGTGTGTGTGTGTGTGAGATCCACAAAATGATCTTGTCTATGCAACACTGACTGCTCGATAAACTAACTGGTTTTACTAGCTCTTCATCAGTATAAATACACAATTAGACAAAATGCCACTGTGCTTAAATTCACGATATGCCTATATAAACTCCTTTGTAATGGTGCTGATGTATAATGTGCAAAATATTGTATGTTTCTTAGGAATTCTAGTGTAAGAACTGGTTGGAGCCGTGTAGCCGGGGTGCTGAAAGCTTGTGGGGTTTGTACTTGCGTTCACTCAAATTCTTGTTTAACAGGTTTTCTTGTTACAAAACTGACGTCAGAGAGTGGAAAAAGTGGCATAATGGCGCAGCTTCAGCCGGATAACCACCGTTCGCCGTTTGTTCCTTGTAAATTCTCAGCTTGTTAAAAAAATATTACCTGGCTTTTACAGAATATTTCTAATTTAGTACGTCACGCAGATCTGGCTTGGTGTTTCGTCGCTTGATCATAAATGCACATATAAAAGAAGTACGTAGTATGCAGACTTAATGATCTGGATATTGTGGACACCATCATGGAAAAAAAAAAAAAAGTCTTCTTTCCGTTCAGGAAGCGGCTGTTTAAGTAGGCAGCATTTTTGGCACACTTTCACATGCTTGTCTCGTATGGCTACTCTGACCAATATGTTTACTAATCTAACTGTCTTGCTGAGACAGAGACAGTTTTCACTAGTGTACAAATTTACACGTTTGTGCTCACAGATTGCCACAAGTCATTTCTACGGTTTAATTAAGATAGATAACCTATAAAAGTGGCATTATATAAAACTCTCTTGTTAACATTAGTCATCTCATTCTTAGAAACAGAAAATGAAATAATAACATTATAAATTACAGCGTCCGCTAAAAATTATTTTCGAATTATAACTGCTTCCTCATTTGTAAGTCGCTTTGGAGAAAAGAGTCTCCTAAATGAATAAAAGTAAATGTAATGATTTCCAAGTAATCATATAGTCATTTTTAAAAAAAAAAAAAAAGAAATAAAATAACAAGCGATAATGGCATTTTTCCTCAGCCAATTAGAGAAGGTGGAAAAGCATGCCATGTACATGTTGAGATGATGTGCATATCAAGGGGTTGCGCATGTGTAAAACTGACATCTGTGGATCAATGAAGAGGCTATTAAACCTTGCACAGAGGGACATGCGACATTTCCACAGTGGAACGAACCTACTGCGGACCCCAGAGAGGAAAGTGGGCCTAAGAATAGCGAAGGGAGATGATGTGCATCCCCTTAGACATGGGTATGGATATATTTGGAGAGATAGGGCCTTCTGGGAGTCACTGAACACGCACCCACACACCCACACACACACCCACACACACACACACACACACACACACACACACACACACACACACACACACACACACACACACACACGGGTGGTGTTTGTTCCCCAGCAGCAGTGATGAACTTCCATTTGTCTTAAGGGGAAGCCGGCATGCGATGTGTTTAATCCAGCTAATCTAGTCTGACAATATTAAGACGGAGTTGCAGTGTAGCATATGGAAAAGACGACGTTCCACAGAAAAGCTACAGAAGAGCTGCTAGAACAGTTATATTTTCACTGCTCGTGACTGCACTTTAAAACGATTTTGAAAATCATTCTCTATGCTTAATTAGCTATTACAGCAGTTGCAATGCGCGGAGACCTCCTCAGAGAACAGACGAATTTAGAACTAATGGGTTTTAGAGGGAAATTAAATCAAGGATTACAATATAACAACAAGAGAAAAACACTTCATTATAAGCTCAGCAGAGAGACTGTAGTGAAATGCAACTTCATATCATAGCGTTAAACATCAATATACAACTAGTCATAAGCATCTGTACAGTGATACTCATGGAGTGTGAAATAAGAGTTAACAGCTCGGTCATGAGATATGGACAGGATCCTTTACGTACCTACCGGTAAAATGACTGGTAATACTGAGTGCTGGAATGTGCCAGCTTGAGAGTGAAAAAGTTTCACCTACCCTCACTGTGATTATTGGCCTAAATAATAGTAAGGTTACTCAGGATAAGTCAGCGTCATAGCAATTCTTTTGACTTCTGTTTATCAGTACATTTACATGGACAGCAATAATCCGATATTAACCTGATTAAGACAATACTCTGATTAAGAAACTACCATGTAAACAGCCATTATTGATGACCTTAATCCGATTAAAGTCATACTCAAAGTAAACACAAATCGAATTAAGACATGGAGTATTCCTGTTTTAGTCGCATTATCGGAGTGCATTATAGACATGTACACACCTTAATCACACTATTAATGTCATGTGAGAGTTTTCACCGCATTTTGTGACACGACACACACACGGCAGAGTTCACCCGATTGATGGCAAACAAGAGAGCACGGCCGCGTCTGAAACCACGTACTTACCTGCTATATAGTAGGAAGTGAAATACATGTATTTGGCTACTATATAACAGGCAAGTACGTGGTTTGGGACGCAGCCCGTGGCTTCAAGCAGTCGTCTATTTGCACATATAGCATGACAAATAATTAACTGCACTTGAAGCTTTCGTAAAATTAAAAATGAAACACCCAAAACTGTATATGGTACCATAATGAAGACCAACTGTCTGTTGCGACATGAAATTCCGGAGGGAACGTCGGACGGCGTGGCGTGGGGACGTACTGACGTGTGCTGTTAATCGCTGTTCTATAACATGGAAAACAGGAACATGAGAGGAGTATTCTAAAAGCAACTCATGTAAAAACCTTAATCACAATAATGTCTTATTCAGAATAAGGTCAATAATTAGATTACTGCTGTCCATGTAAACGTAGCCAATGCTGTGGTCTTTAATTCACGAACGGGGGAAATAAAACATCTCTGCACCATGAGTCGTCCTCTTCTTACGATTTTAAGTTTTATAGGAGGTAATTGGCATTTATTAAACGGAGTTAATTTTTATAATTATTATTATACTGTAAAGCATGACAAGGAAATCTGAAATGATGGTGTGACTTAATTTTATGCAATACTCCAGTTCCGTTTTTTTTTTTGTGATTGGAGGTCATGACTTTTTCCATACACTATTATACACACATCCTCTTTTTTTGTAATAAAAGATGTTGCAGTTGTGAGATTGGCCCATTCGAATAATTCTGCAGAAAGACCAAGCCTTCAGTCAACGTTAAGGAGCCCATTGTTTTCTGCAAGAGCATGTCAGCTGAAGGTGCTTGGCCTCTTGTCCTGTCTGTGTTTCTGAAGTGGCTGCTGGTTGGTGCGACTAACACAGCAATAATAATAATACACTTTTCTCTTCCTCAGCCATTTAACAATATATAGCAAAAGAGTGCAAGTTCAAACATAAACGTGGTGTGTGTGTGTGTGTGAGAAGAGAGTGAGAAAGAAAGACAAAAGCTGAAGTATTAACAAGACAACCCAGCTCACCCCAACACACTTAAGGAGCGTTTCAAGCAGCGCCAAAGAGGACAAAATTCTCCTTAACAAAGCCTGTCACTAGCAGCGGGGCTCAGCCACACCAACACTGCAGTAGAATATCCCAGTATCCTAGTTTAAAACTCCAACTCAGAACCGCTGAGTGAAACTCAAACTGAGGAGCGACAGAAGCAGAGGCAATGCAGATCACTGGAAACCCCCCAGCGTGAACTATTAATGTCAAGCCCCTTCCTGATAGAGGAGGCTCATTGCACTTCTCTTCATACAGCTGCAAGGAGAAGAACAGATACGTACACTGCCTCGTGCCTCGTTCTCCAGTCATGGTCCAAGCACCAGCTTGCATCTCCCCCGCTACACAAATGAAGTCATTAAACGGTTCTTTACAAAGGATCAATATAAAAGTTGAATTATCAATCAACCTGAGCCAGAGTTATTGAGCACTCAACATCATTAGGCGTTGCTGCAAACACAAGGCTGGACATGCTCATCAGGGAAAAGAGTAAATTACACTCTCCGTGCTTTCTATCCTTGATCTGAGGGAGTGTGTGTGTGTGTTCTTGAAAACACTAGAACCTTTACAGTCCTAACAGATTACAAAAATACTGAGTATTGTGTCTTGTAAACAGCTTTGTAGACTTTTAGGAGGTATCACACATTACCCACTATACTAGCAGAGACTGAAATGAATAAACCAAACATGCTGGCATTGAGGCTGGTATAGAGTGGTGCAGGGATGAGTCCTAAAACCTGGAAATAAGTTCGCATTTTAGCACTTCCGGTTCAATCGTCCCAAAGTCAGTGGGCTTTTTGAATGGGATTTTGGTTAAATGCCTGAAATAAGGTCTGAGGTTAACACAAGCGCAAGATATTTTCATATTTTATTCTATGACAAAATACATCAGTAATACCCCACTCGTGATTTTGTTAAGTTTTTACGGGTTTTGAAAAAGGCAGTCGCTAACAGGTGGCTAAATGGGACTACAGAGGTTATCGGGGACATTAAACATCATCACGCCGAACAGGAAAACTCATCAACAACAGCCTCGTTGTGTTTATACTCACGCGTTTGCAAACTATTCCAACTATTAGATGTATCAATTTACATTATTTTCCAATTGTAGTGTTTTTTCAAATTCAATCGAGGCTTAGCGGTGGTGATGCGACCGTGGTGTAGTTCGTTTACAGCCTACTTTTAGCTTTTGCTTCCGGTGATTATATTTAGGCTTCAAAATTCATTATTGTGTTCATTTGTGAAGATTATCTTGATGAATAGAATATGTAAGAATCATAATCTTTTGTTGGTCACAGAGCTTATTTTCCACAATAATCCAAAAGCCAATGGAAAAATCCTGTTGGCTTTTTGTCGAGGGAACCAGGGTGATGCTAACTTCTGGGTTGGCCTACAAAAATACGTCAATCCTCCGGCACTCTGAGGCAAAAACAAACCACTGAGGTTACACCAGATACTTCTTCAAATTTAAATCATACGGGAACTTGCGATTCTGCCACAACTCGCCACCGAGAAACTCTACTCCAGCCCATCAGTTTTCACTAAATTCCAGACAACTAGTAATTTCCACTCAATATCCACTTCCTTTCTTCGACACGCGTATCACTGCATCTGTCGCTCAAATGAACAGGAAGTCCATGCCTCCCAATCTGAGAGCCTGTGTTACTGTCCATCTGGAGTTTCACTTGTTCACCCAGTGTTCAGTTTTTTTCCCACCTACCAAAAACAAGCTGCTTGGTGGATTGGAACTATAAATTACCTCTAGGTGTGGAGTGTACGAGTGTGTGCATGATGCTAGTCATGAATTGGTGCCTCAACCAGGTGTAGTGCTGCATTGCACTCAGTATTCCAGGGATAGGGTTCAGATCCACAGTTACAATAACCAGGATAAACACTTACTCAAGCTGAATGAATGCACGAATGAGAGAGTGAATGAGAATGACTGAGCAACTGATAGACTACGAATAAGTGGCTTAATGACAAATAAGGAAGTGATTGAGTGACTGAATAACAATGAATAAACGACTGAATGTGTGAATGAGTGACTGAATGACAATAAGTGACTGAATGAGTAAATGAGAAATGAAAATAAGTGACAATGTATGAATGACTGAATAAGCAAATAAAGGTGTGAATGAGTGTGTAAATGACGATGAATAAGTGACGATGTTTGAATGAGTGATTGAGTGCATAAACAATGAATAAGCAACTGAATGTGTAAATGAGTGAGTAAATGAGTGAATGTGTGACTGAATGACAATAAGTGACTGAATGAGTGATTGAGTGTGTAAATAACAATGAATAAGCGACTGAATGTGTGAATGAGTAGGTGACTGAAAATGTGAATAAATCAAAAGAGTGACTGAATCAATCAGTGGGTGACTGAATGAATGACTGACTAAGTGAAGAAATGAATGAACAAATGAACAAGTCTAAGTGAGTGAGTGACTGAGTGGGTGAATAAACGAGTGCCTACATGAATGAGTGAGCAACTCAATAAGTAAATGAGTGATGAATGACTGAATGACTCAGACACCCACAGACTGCTCGGAATCTCGATCTGGATGGAAGAAATTACAATGTTTGTCCAAGACATCTGCCCCAAAATTCTGCAAGCTAGACCCGACCTGCACCGACACAGCTCCAACTGTGAATCATGGCTATAATTATGGTAAACGTTGTGTAATATAACCCAGCCTTATGAGAAACAGAAAGATCTGAACTTTGTACCATGAACTCAGTTGTGTGTTTGTGTTTGTGTGTGCAAGCAGCTCATAGTGTGGAATCAGTAAGTAAAGCTGATGGAAGCCACAGAGACTGAGGACGTTACCCTGACCTTATTCCTCAGCTCTGTGGGGAAGTGAACTGTGAGCAAGAAGCCCGCTAGCAGTGGTTAAGACAGAGCAAACACCGCGTGTGACAGCGGCACGAGAGTCATAAGCATGAGACTCCGAGAAAGGTATCAGCGATAATCCTGAACATTTTAACACTGCAAAAGCTGCATGAGACTCCTCGAGTCCTGTGTGCCATTATAGCTCAGTCCAGCAGGGCGAATAGAACAATCGTGCATATTTCTAAGCAGTGTGTTTGGCATGTGTGTGTATCCGCAGTAAACTGTCCATTCCGCATCAACCACACCGTTCCACCCAGCCACAAGCAATCACATAAAAACAGAAGATAAAAAAGAACACAAAATGAAAGAGCAGGGAACGCTTGAGAGAACCGACGGTCTGGATAAGAACGTGTGGAACTTCGGGAGGAAATAAAGGAAAGGGTACGAAAGAAAGATAAACAAACATATCAGGAAAGAAACAGTGAGACAAGATATCATGAGTAGGGTGGAAAAATAAAACCAGATGAAGAGAAACAGAAAGAAAACAACATGGTAAGTGTAAAAGTTGGAGGGAAAAGAAGAAAAAGAGGGAGCGAGAAATAAAGCAGAGAGAAAGAGAGGGAAAGACAAAGAAGCTATGCCTGGGCCAGGAGAGCACTGTATTAGCTGACATTTCATAAACATCAGAGCCCAGCATGCGTTGAGCGATGGGCCAAAGTGTTTACTAAGTGTTACTGGAAGCCTGGGGTGATTTATACAGCCCTGTAGACAACACACACACATGCACATGCACGCACACACAGTTAAACAGTAAAGGCCAACGTCAAATAACACAACAGAGAGCTGGTCCAATATTTATACAGAAGAGAGTGAAGTGTTGAGAGAGGGTGTGTCATGCATATGAGGATTAGGCATGACAAACACTTATGCTAGAGCCATAAATGTTCAGTCTGAAAGTTCTACCTGCTGCATGTGCAGCTAAATTATTTATCTGAACTCTAATAAGAAGCTTTCTTTTTTTTTTTTAATTAAGAGGTGTGATGAATATTCATCTCCCACGCAGGTGAGCTGGCACACAAACTAAACTTGCACCTCCACCTCATCTGTCGGTGTTTAGGCAGAACTCTATCAGTCCCAATGGCATGTCAGGGCTTGTGCATGTGTACGGAGGCAAGTCTTAATAGTAGCCGATGACTCACTGGCACTCAGAGAGCCTCCAAACAAAATCCATGGCTGCGTCCGAAATCACCTACTGTGACAGTACCTACTGCACGCCAATGAAACAGTACATACTAATCAGTGTGTGTGTCGTATGACTACAATCCCAGACATACAACATCTGCCATATTGGCATGGTCATGTGACCTCTGATGTCATCATAAACACAAAAAGCTAAAAGGGACCACCAGATTAAGGCAACCACACTAACGGCAAAATTCACATCAGGATATTTAACTGAATAAGTGAATTAATGTGGGCACTGAGGTAAATTCGTTACCGTTAGATTGCCGGCTAAAGCATCATGGAGATCCCAAAAAAGGTTTCAAACGCTGTGAGAACTGTTTTCTTGTTTAAACCTTCAACAAGTTAACAATTTATTCAGGTATTCTTAAACAAGTCCTGTTTAACCAAGGTTTAATACTTAAAAAGAGCCAATGCATGGTCTTCCACTCCCCCTGAGCTCGTCCGCACCAGTCCCATTGCATTATGGGAATTTTTGACTCAAGTAGTGTCCGTCAGTTTCACAGTGCAAAATCTCGCCAGAAGGAGTACGCCATCAAGGCTATTTCTCGCCTACTGCGAATTCGGACGTACTACCCCCCGAAGTACTGCTTTTCGCCTACTGTGTTGTAGGGTAGTACGCCATTTTGGACGCAGCCCATGGGTATCCTTGAACTGTGCAGATAAGAGGAGAAAAATATTGTCAACATGATTTACAGATATGAGATTTTAGTCTTAACATTCCTGCTCACTTTTTCTGTAAACAGAGCATGCACGGATGTGTCTTACTGTCAATAACTAATGTGTATTGTTTGATCAGCACAAGCAAGTGCAACATTTCTGACATCATGCCATAATTTAACCAAATCTGTTTCATATTTAAAATCAACAGTGAGCAATGCAAAAGCCAAAGACAACATAGTGAAGTGATGCGATTGTGCATTTGACCCATTTCTTAATTGAATCTATGTTTTCTTGCCACACTGTTTATAATACATTAATAATGAATTACATTTAGAATTGATTTATTGCCTACCTTTGGCAGACATCTGTATGTTCTAATAACTGGCACTGAGTGTCAGTAAAAGTGATTATTTAAGCTAAATGATACTGGTACCAGCCATTATAGTAAAGAGAAGCTTGAGCTCAATCAGAGCACACAGACTACACAGTCATTATCATCAACATGAACACATCTACCTCTGTGACACTTCATTACATTAATTTGATTGCTGAGAAACCAATGACAGCACTTTGGAGGCGAGTGTCGACTGAAAAGCCATGCTGTGTGCTCATCGCGTGCAACCAGTGTTGACACCACGACAGAAAACCATTATACTCCTTTTCAGTTCTTCACCTTGTCTCACTACATTCTGTGTGGATGTGTAATATGTTGTTTTCTCACGTAAAGGTGTTTAGACAAAAGCCAAACCTTAAGAAGAATTACAATAGGTGTACAGGATCAACAGTCATATCTCTTCTACTACTGTGTGCCTTCGGTCTGTGCATTTGTGACCATCAAATTCCCACCTCCCTACTCCCACCTAGGTGTGTAATTGCACAGCTCTGCCTTCGTCAAGCTCATCCACTGCCTGTAGGTTCTTTGTGACCCACTTGGGAAATTCCAGCTTATATTTTTATTTTAATCTAGGTACAATTACAGAAGATAACCAACACGGAAGTGGTAGCTCAGTGGTTTAGTTGGTTCTGAGTTCAAACCCCAGCACCGCCAAGCTGCCACTGTTGGGCACTTAACCCGCAAGTCGCCCTGGATAAGGGAGTCCCTTAACCCGCAAGTCGCCCTGGATAAGGGAGTCCCTTAACCTGCAAGTCGCCCTGGATAAGGGAGTCCCTTAACCCGCAAGTCGCCCTGGATAAGGGAGTCCCTTAACCCGCAAGTCGCCCTGGATAAGGGAGTCCCTTAACCCGCAAGTCGCCCTGGATAAGGGAGTCCCTTAACCCGCAAGTCGCCCTGGATAAGGGAGTCCCTTAACCCGCAAGTCGCCCTGGATAAAGGTGTGTGCCAAAATGCCATAAATGTAAAACGTAAGAAAAAAGGGTCTGCAGTGTGAGAAAAAGAGAGAGAAAGAGAGAACCTGGGACAGAAGGAAGGGTGGGGAGGAAAGATGTAATCGATACAAGTTTCACAAAATCGCACTGAATGGAGTCACCCAGAACAAAGTATTTACAAGAAGCACAGTGGAAATGACTGAAGTGCCCAGTTCAAAAAGAAAAAATACCTCAAAAACTGGCATAGAACCATTCCACTTTCAACCATTAGGACATCTGTAGTCTGGTCTTATTAGCACCCCCTTTTTTAACACTAACAGCAAATGAGAGGGAATAAAAGCAGATATCTAAAGAGACTAACTAAAGAGACTGTCTAATACATGCCATGAATAAGAGAATAAAGAACTAATCAGGCAAAGTGAAGGTCCAATAACAGTTATTCACCATTTCCCATTGCATAAAGCTACTTGGAAAGTACGAGAAAAAAAAAAGAAAAAGTCATTAGATTACAGTAATCCGTTACACCCAACTCTGTACATATCAGAATATGCTACCAAACCTATATTCGTTTTAAGGTTAATTCTATTATTTTGAGATACTGAATTTTTTATTTCCATGAGTTATAGGCCATAATCATCAAGATTAAAACAAAGAAAGGCTTAAAATATTTCACTTTATGTATAAATGAATCTATAAATATATGAAAGTTCCCCTTTTTGAATTAAATTATGGAAAAATAAATTTACTTTCCCACAATATTCAAATTTTTTTGAGATGCACAAATACTGTTATCTTTTTGGAAAATCAGAATATAGTCACCCTAATATACGCCTCTTTTTTTTTTAACCAGTAACGGGCTGAAACTGAAACGCTAACATCCTCTGAAGCTGAGCAGGGAAACAAGGTGTATAAGTGTCCATACGAGTTCAAAGTTAATCTTAATTAAAGATAAACATGGCAATTCCTTAAAATTTCTATTACAGCCCATTAATGCAGTAAAATACAGATCTAAATGGACAACTTAAAAAGGGCTTTGCTCTTTTGTTAAGAACTTGTTAATGGTAAGGTTGACATTTGCATGGAATTGCTCATAGGTTATGTGACATTACACAGGACCTGTTTAACCCCCTTCCATCTTTCATTTCATTTCATTTCAGTGATTTAGGCATATTGTAAAGAAACAAGTGCAAAACAAGAGATTGTTCTTTGGGATCCCCAGAGCCTTAGTCAGATACAATTAAATAAGTGGATTAACCTCAATACACAGCAATCCTCACACAAATAGAAAGAGGGTGGGATGGATACATAGATGAAAGAGCAAAGGAGCCAGAAAACAGTATTTCAGACAATTCATTCAAAGAGATAATGTAATATAATGAACAAACCAGTGTTGTCGGACTACATTGACAGAAATGAGTTTTACATACTGTAGCAGCGTCTCTGAAGTGTGAGAAACAGCCTGAAAGGTTTGTTTAGACAGCACGCGTATGACATCTTAAAGTAGACCCATAGCTAACCATTTACACCCATGCACCAGCAAGGATAATGAACAGGGCAGAGAGGGATGCACAGACAGATGGTTCAATTACAAAGGCATAAACAATTAAGTCACAGGAAGCCTTTCTTACACCCAGGCCAACTGTTAACATGCACAGAACAACAATCAAACGGAAATGCCGCTCTGTACACAACTGCATACTTACTATGGATAAATGGGTCTACAAACCTGCAGTCCATGCCCCCCACTTCTCCTTGTCTCCAGCTATCCGTCCCCCGGTCAGCTAGTCTTGTCCTCCGAGTCTATGCCAGCCAATCAGAAACGGCTCTAGAAAAACGGTTGCCTAGCTACTGCAACAAGTTCTGGGTCAAGCCATCCAATCACTGGGTCATTACAGTTCTACAAAACATCTTTCAGCTAAATCCTTCAGTCTCTGAGGATGAAAAAGTGGAAGACAGAAATGGGGGAAAAACTGCACAAATAATTATTTTTTGGGACCAGAGGGTATACAGAGCATTGATCCGCTCTTCACGTAAGCACTAACCACTTAAACATCACTGAAAGTGGGTATGCAGGAAAAGGAGGACAATCAAACCAGGTCAGATATGCACTAGATAAATTGAACTGAGCAGAATGCTATGGAATGGAATGGAATGGTCCCTGGCTGAAATGCCGTTTTCCTATATGACCAGTCAGGGCTTCCGGTCATGCCCTCTTGCTCAGCTAACAGGACGTCTGCAGAACGGTTCTCTGTAGCAGCCCTTAATTGGTCTGACTGCTGGAGAAAAGCAGCTCATCAAAGACAAAGGCCGAGTCCCAGATGAGGCACTTACTCTCCGGATGGGGCGCCACTTTTCCCATTAACTGCATGAAATATTCCTGTTTGGCAGAATGAAGGAGAGTCAAAGGGTATTTAAGAAGTAGGTACTTCCTCACCCATTGGCAAAATATTCAATGGACACATCCAAAAGCGCTGAGACGCAAGCAATAAGGTCTTGAGGGGCCATGGTTCAACAACTTGTATAAGCTTTAGGTCTGTAACATTCCAATGTATGTAAATTAGGGCTGCAACAACTAATCGATAAAATCAATAATCGATAATTAAAATAATGGACAACAAATTTCATTATGGATTAGTTGCGTCTGTGACGTCACTGTGGATAACCCCCCCCGGTCAGTGATGTCACTTCACAATGGTGAGAAACGCATTTCTATGAATCAAACCATTTGGAAAAACAGTGGAGGTCACAGAGTGAGCTGCTGCAGGAAAAGTGCACGATCCAGGTCATCCAAAACATGAGAATGTTTGTTTTATATGAAGCACTTCAAACAAACTCGTAAGTGTATTAACGTGGCTTGTCGTGTCAGAAGCAGCGACAGATGCGTGTGATGTATAACATGTTCCAGACATGTTTTCTTCAGCACAGAAATGACATTTTTACCTTTATATCCTTATCTATACATGTTAGAAATTCACACCAGTATTTCCATAAACTTCACTGAATGAGTGCAAGTCCACAAACGGGTCAATCAAACAGCGCGCGAGAGAAAGGAAACGCAATAACTCTGAAATATTCATTTTGATCAAATATGATGTTTGATGCTATATTTAGCGATATTTACAAACAGAAGTAAGAGTGTTTTATGAGAGCAGTAACTGTAATGGGGTTATAACATGGAACTGTATAGAAATGTAAGAAGTGTCATAAATTTACAGAATAAAGAAACATGTTACTGTGTTCAGATGAGTGAATGTGTGTATTACTGCAGAACATTCAACCTCTTACCAGTTAACATTTGTTTTTTGCTCTTTTTTTCTCAAAATATAATGTTAATATTTTAAAAAATCCTTTGCACAATGTATAGCATAGCCCACAAAGATACATTTAATACCTTTGTCATTGCCTTCAATTTGCACAGTGTTTGAAGGACATCAGGCAGAATGTGAAATAACAGAAAAAAATTACAGAAAAAAATTGTCCGTTTAACCCAACTAATGATTAATCGATTATCAAAATAATCGATAGTTGCAGCCCTAATGTAAATGTATGTAAATTGTTACCCTAAGAACCAAAAAGTTCTCCCAATTGCTTCAAGATTGTCAAATTGACAAATACATGTGCTTGGTAAGGTATTTTTATATCCTCACACATCACCAGTGTGTGAATGCAACAGCAGTAGAAAACACAGACCACTAACACTATGGTATCCAAGGACTTGAAGCAAACTTTCTCTCTTATTCTTTATCAGTAAGCACGAGCTTATGTCTAGGGAATAAACATTGGTCATCAGACGACTTGTTTTCTCCCACCTCCTTTTGTGTTACAGCAATCAAAAGCAGATTATTTCTGAAATGAAACTTTTGCACAACCACAAATTATTTAGAAACATTATTCAGGCATAATCAGGCACACAAAGCAGGCATAGAAATCAGAGTGTATTTTCATGTGACACACAGACAGACTCACTCACTCACCACGGTTTCAGGAATCAAATATCACCATCAGCATGCTACTCGTTTATTTCACTCCGCATTCCATTTGTTGCCCCAGAAAACCTGGCTGGAATTATAACTTGTGTCTCCCTGTCAACGACATACCACAGCACTGCTGTGTGCCCTACAACACCTGGAGCTGCACAGAAGATAGTCAGACAGCCCCTTTCTAAAGAGCACGCTCTTTTATTAATGACATGTAATCCCAGGAGACCGCCAATATGCCAGATCTTCTGCCTCCACTTCCCCCAGCGCTCAGAACAGTTAAAAAAATAAAATTAAAATAAAAAAGCAGCAAAGAATCTTTACTAGCACGCCGTAGCCAGATGACATCACTCGAGTTTACATTGAGAGGGCCACAGTCGAACCTTACCTCTGGCTGTCAGTTTCTTCGTGTTGATTATTTTAGCAGCAAATTCCTGGCTTGTAGACTTCTTCACACATCTGCGCACCACGGAAAAGGCACCCCTTGGGAGAAAGAAAAAAGGACAGCGTGATGTCACACATGCAGTGTGCTGAATAGTACTGATGCAATGCACACAATGGCTGTCATTTATGTGTCACATAGAGGCAGGGCCATGACAAATGCAGGACGCAGATCTACTCAATTCTACTACTATTGCACAAAGAGCTGTGCAGTGAGCATGACTGTCAGATACATGCAACCTCACACAGATAACATCAGCTCACCCAAAACATGCGATGTAACTAATACAAATGAATTATATTGTAGATTAAAACAGAAAGCTGGATAATGCAGCATTTACCCGACAAGCGACTAAGACCATTTTGAGACTTTATTCCTATTATTCTGAGAGAACTGGCAGGAAGCATAGCAAAAAAACATTTTTAATGTCTACTCTCTTAGAAAGAAGGTGGGGGGGGGGTCAAATATAGGACCTGTAATGTTTCTTTGGTTGTCCAGATCTAGGGGAAATTGGAAATGTTTATTGTAGAACCCTACATCAGTGTTTCTCTGCCAGAAAGGGTTCGAAACTACATCCTTTTAGCAAGCTTTAGTGTATAGATGACATGTAATAGACATTCAGACACTGAAAACAAGTGTCATGACTAGACAGCTTCTAAGCAAATAAATGAACTGTAGATTAGACGAGAATGTTTCCATCCATAATGCCAACGTGCGAAATGAACTGTCTGGCACATACAAGATATCATAAACATATGAAAATCTGCTCGCAGGTGTAATTCCTAAAACGGCATCACCATTCGCGTAATTAGCTTCTTAAAACCGACTATATAAGAAGAAAAGAGAAAAAAAACTACATAAAGGTAATGAGAAGTGGGTTGCAAATACTCGAAATATTTAGGAAGCTAACTTAACTACTTGTCTACTAATTGCCTAATAGACATTTATCTTACTGCTGACTTTTTGAAAATACAGATTAAAATGCATATTAATATCTACCTGTTCATTACCCAAGCAAGTTTCTTACTCCAATGTAGTCATGCCTTTTGCACGTAGGACAAGCCTGGTCGAGCTATTGGAATACGGGTCATTTTGGGGTTTTATTTGTAATTTATATTATATTATACTATACATACATACATACATACATACAAATCAAGCTCAGTGAGTTTTTATCGTCATACCATACAACTCATATTTGGTTATTTGCATTTAGTTGTACTGTCTATTGTATTTTTGTTTTGTTTTGTCTATTGTCTGTGGAGCATTCAAGTAAGAATTGCATTGTACAGTGTACATGGTACTTGTAGATATGACAGTAAACGTTGTAACTTGTGATATACTGCAATTAAATCTTCAGAATTATGGCAACACAACATATAACACCACAGCTTCACAGTGCACAGTATACAGAAACCGCAAATACAAGACAGTGCAAAATTTACAATACACACAGGACACAAAAAAGATGTGCAAAGAGACCTGTGCAAAGGATCAGTAATACTTTTTTTGCGTGTTTGAAATGGTCGGTTATCACCGGGATACCGCGATATTTTTAGACGAGGTGATCATACCGTTATAAAGTCATATCGTAACACCTCTAGGCTATCGTAACAGCTCGCGCACTTTGATAAGAGCTGTGTTTCTCTAGTTCAACTGCAGTAGAACAAACCAACAAGCTTCCTGGCACACTGAGGCTCTGTTACAGTGTTTCAGCACAGCCTAGCAGCTATTAACGTGCATGAAAACCCCAAGTGAGCAACCACAAGCAAATGCGTAAACACGCCGAAACGCTACCGGATTCAATCCGTTATCTGATCAAACCAAGACACGGAACCGAGCCGATACCGCGGCTTTAATCTGGACTGCAAACGCGCCGTGCCTTCAAAGATGTTTAGGAGTAGTTCCGAGTCGCTTCCTCGGCTGTCAACGTCTCGCTAAAACAATGGGATTACACGTACAGGAGAGTTAAGTTGCGCCGAAGGCAGAGAAACTACCCGAGCCACTTACTTCCCGAGCTCCTCATAAAGCTGGTAATCTTCCGTAAACCTGGTGGAGGTGACAATTGTAGCCATGTTGTGCGGGGAGGGGGTGTCGCCGAGCGCTTCTCTGACCGCTGTGTGTTCGCGTTTCGGGAGGAGATCCTCTGAATTTCATGTGTTCAGACAGAAAGGGAGGGCGAGAGAGAGAGAGAGAGAGACAGAGAGAGAGACGTAAAGAAAAAAGGGGAGGGAGTGTTGCTAGAGCTGGAAGGGAAGTCACGTGACATCTCGCGAGACTTCAATCCAAGCCCGCAAAGTCATGATGATGCGTAAAGGCGTGCGTACAGATTATTTTAATTAAAATGTTGAGCTTGCATAAATATACATAACAGGTTAAGTATAATTATTATAATAATATAATTTTCATAATTAGATGTATAAGTGTGTATATATATATGTGTATGTGTGCGTGTATATATATATGTATATATTATATTTATATATATATATATATATATATATATATATATATATATATATATATATATATATATATATACATACACACACACACACACACACACACACACACACACACACACACACACACACACACACACACACACACACACACACTCGCCAGATTTAAAGGGGGGCGGCAGGAGCACACCAAAGGGATGGCATGTAATTATGAAAATAGAGAAAAGGATGCAATTCTTCCTTGGTGCAAAAAAATAAATGGCTTCATAGTTCCTTAATATTCAAGAAATGTGATTAGAACACTACAATAACATGAGTCAGTCGTAATTTGTTAAGTCATTATTTTAAGAATGTGCCATGTTGAAACGAAATTCAAATTTCATCTTTGAAAGCCTTAACTGCTTGTTTTTTTTTATGAAAGGCTTTTGAGGAAAGCCTATTTTAAGGAAACTACAGACAGAAAAGCAGGTCATGTGGTGTTTCAGTTTGCAAGAAAGGGCTTGTAGACAGGTTTTGCAACATAGTTATGGTTTTGCCTATGCATAGATCCCTAATGCCACTGACTTCAATTCCACTGAGATTAAAGTTTGTGCATATACCAATCCTCAGTGGCCGGATGATATGTATGTGCAGAGGTAGCACCAGGTAGCATTGCTACCTCACAGCTCCAGGGTCCCTGGTTCAATCCTGATCTTGGTTTACTGTCTGTGTGTAGTAATTGTGCAGTGGTGGTTCAGTGGTTAAGGCCCTAGGTTACTGATCAGAATGTTGGGGGTTCAAGCCCCAGCCAAGTTATCACTGTTACACCGGTGTGGTATCATGGCATGTGCTCTGACCCCAATTTTCTAACAAGAAATGCTGTGATAGGTGAAGAAAAGAATTTCGCTGTGTAATGTATTCACTTTAATGCATATGTGACAAATAAAGGCTTCTCCTTTTACAGGGTGTCCCAAAAGTCTCCATGCATAGGGGACTATGTTTGCCAGCAACACGTCAGTTGTGCCTCCGTCAGTGGATGTTCATGGATGTCCACATTTCGGGTGGTCTGCAACACTTACAGTTTTTTGAATTTGTTAATCAGTTTGGTAGCAGTGTTATGTGTGAGGGGCTTGCCATGTTTCCCGTTAAAGTCCATCACAACTTTGCGACAGCTTCCTGATCCAGCAATGAGAATGATTTCAATACGTTCTTCTTTTGTCAAAGGCCTTCCGGAAAATATATATATATAATATAAACTAAGTATGAACAATTTTGGAAGACATTTTGCTAAAATGTGTTAATTTCCCCTATGTATGGAGACTTTTAGGACACCCTGTAGTTTCCCTAGTTCTCTCCATGTCCACATGGGTTTCCTCCCACTGTCCAAAAACATACTAGTAAGTGGACTGTCAAAGCTAAATTGCCACTAAGTGTGACTGAATGTGTCCCGTTCCGGGTGTATTCGACACCTGGTGCATGGTGTTCCATGGACAGGCTCCAGACCCACCACAACCCTGAACAGTAATTCTAAAGCGGTTACAGAAAAAAATATTAAGTGTACCCTATAATGACCTGTTTGATAACATGTACTCGTAATCTACTACAGTATTATGGAAGTGATAGTCTGGTCAATGTTTAAATGAGGTCTACAAACACCCTTTTTCAGATTGGAACATTGCAATGAAGTGGTAACATTTATATTGGCTCTTCAGTATCCATTCTGGCAGTTGATTCCCTTAAATGGTGTTCAGTGCAGAGCACTTGGAATAGTTAGTGGCCCCATGCTCATCTGGTTAGCAGCCATTGTTTAATCTCTCCTTTACTGGCTATGATGAAAAGGCTGTATAATTCAGAGGCTTGTTGTTATTGCTAGATAGACCGGTGTACAGAGTTATAAGGGTCATAAGTTTAAAAGTCAGGTTTATTCTCCTTCAGGGCTTTGCATTTTTAAGGCACAAGTAGTATTATACGTACCTATGCACAACAGCTTGAATAAGAATCATTGAGGCATTATATAATTTTGTGATTCTAAGTGGGCATGCTCATTATTAAATTAGATGATACCTCAAAAATAAGCATGTATTCATTTGTGGATTTAAAATGCACCAGAAATATTCAGAAGCCTGGGTAAATGTGTCAAAATCAGTTTGAGCCATCAATATCAACATCTAGGAATTATCTGAAAAATGATTCACACTGTAGTGGGAAAGGAAAACATTATAACACATACAGTAGCAGTTTATTTGATAAGTAAGACCACTCGAGACATTTCACTTTATTTTTAGATAAATGCCTGGAGTGCTAGGGAAAATTTTGAAATACCAGCACTCTTCAAAAAAACGTTCAATCTAGAACCCTTCAGGGGAACTCATAATCTAAACCTTTTCCCCCAAATCTGGGGGAACCCATAAAGTATCAGTGTTGAACCCTACAACAAAGTGTTTCCCTAACAGAAAGGCTTCAAAATGTTATTTTTTTTAGGTAACTAAAGAACAATTCAGTGACTTTGTAAATATCAAAATAATAAAAACCTATACTACATTAATAAAATCTCTGAATATCAATTAAGTGATTCTTCGAGTTGAATCCAACAATTCAGTTCGTCTAAAATTTCCATATATTATTTAAGTTTATTTCATGAAAAGAAATTAGCATTTGACTAACAAATTATATTTTTAAGATATCCTTAATATTTTTGGTAAATATCATTCAATTATGACTCACTCCATATCAATATTCTTCATCTTTAACAAGAACTTAAGAAATTGAGTAAGTGGACACAATGAACAATCACGCACAAAGAGGGAAATCTGCTTTCCTCTCTCTGGGAACAAGCAAGGAAACACTGCAGAGAACCACCTGGAAGACTCCTTGCAAATCTTGGTAAGTAGCCAGCTAGAAAAATTAATGAAATATTGACCGTGTCTTCGTGCATACACATCTATAGGGTGTAATTTTCTGAATACTGTCTCAGCCATGCTGTCATATCCCCATAGCAAAGAGACGTCTGGCCAACTGCTACTTCACACAGAGGTAAAGGTAAGCAAAAATGTATGTTTTGTTCTTCACTTTAATAAACTGGTTCCCATGTTTAATCTTGAATATAATTTTAGAGTTGTAATGTTTTATATTTTGTAGCTTTTATAACATTTCTGCTTCATAATTTTGTAATTTATCACTGTGAACTAAAGCAGCAGGTGAGTCTGAGGTAAATATTGGAACCGTTTTAATGATTTAAATTGAAAAGTTTAACACCACAGACTTAACATTTATGACTTTATAACTTTATTATTTTCTAAACCTTAAGATAATAAGGTCAATTCAAGTGGATATGAGCCACAAAACTCTGTTAATGCCTTTCTCAATGAAGCCCACGCAAGGATTACACCAAGATTGTGTATGGCCAGGAGCGTAGCAACCTTTATAACTAGGGGGAGGCGTGTCCCGCTCACATTTAGAGAAATAATAATTACATTTTAATAAATTTCCTTTGATTAATCACAATTTGGCCGTTCGCATAAAACGAAGGCTTTAAGACCAAGCAGAAGCCTCTGCCAGCTGGTTGCTTCGGCATTGAACGGAACTAATGCGCAAGCGGCAATCTCATTGGCTAGCGCTCACTGTCTGCTTTTTGATTTCAGCAAATCAGTTCGCGCGAACGTATACCACGTGATTAATATTTATGAGCCCAACGCCCTACCAGGTATTAGCATGGCAAACACTGGCCTGATGATAATATGTAATCTACCTGAGGGAAGATGTGAGCGAAAAGAGGAGTCTTTTTTGATAAATTAGGATAATGTTGATAAATACACTCACTGTCCACTTTATTAGGAACACCTGAAAACCTGCACATTCATGTAGTTATCCAATCAGCCAATCATGTGGCAGCAGCACAATGCATAAGATCATGCAGATACAGGTCAAGAGCTTCAGTTAATGTTCACATCGATCACCAGAATGGGGGAAAAGTGTGACTTTAACTGTGGCATGGTTGTTGGTACCAGATGGGCTGGTTTGAGTATTTCAGAAAGTGCTGATGTCAGAAACATCCAACCTTGAGGTGGATGGGTTACAACAGTAGAAGTTCACAGTGGGTTCCACTCCTGTCAGACAAGAACAAGCAATCATGGGCACAGACTCATCGAACCTGGACAGGTGAAGATTAGAAAAGAATGTGTTGGTGAGTCTGTGCCCATGATCCCCTCAGATTCTTGTTCTTGGTTTGGTTCATTTGGTTTCATTAAATATACTGAGCTCATGTAAAGTACTCTTGGAGTAAAGGGTAAATACAGTTAAAAAAAAAAGTAAATGTAACATTCATTTTGATAATTAAAAGTCCAGTATGAATTAAAATTCAGTTAAAAACATTTAGTAAATGTAGCAAATTTGTTTTGTTAAATAATCATCTTGTTTTCTGTTAAATCTATGTAGCTTTTATATGACATCTACTCATTTTTATTAGTTGATTTCACTTGGTTACTATTGCATTGACTTAGGATTTTAATCATATCTACTCAATTTTATGTCATGGTACTAAATGTAGTTATTCAGATCTACTTAAATTTTTTACTTACATTTACTCAATTCATAAGGTATATTTCAATGATTTCACAGCTTTAAAATGTACTCAAGATTTAATAAGTGGAAAAATGTTTCAGAAAAAAATTGAGTACACGATAGTTTAAGTTTTTAGAGTGTAAGAATCTTTAATTATACAAAGAAACCACGGACACCCTTTTCTAAAAGAACAGAGGCCTGCTTCAGATGTTCAGACACTGAAAACAGGAGACTTGACTGGGTAGCACCTAATCAAATAAATGAGCTCATGTAGATAAGATGAGAATGGTTAACCTCCATCCTTAACCTACACCGTGCCAAAAGTCTGATAAAGTAGGCCAAGACTGTACATCCAGAGCAAAACATTAATAAACCGTAGTGTGATCTCAGAATCTCAGAAATGCTGATTTGAGTGACTTGAAAATGCTTTGCAAATTTCTACAATGACTTAGCATCATAGTGAATGGAGAACACTTCAGTCCTAAGTCAGATTGATAAATACATTCATTTCTTAATTACATTAAGACGTGTTCAATAATAAACTAAATAAATGTAAATAAACAGATAGCTTTTTAAATATTGCTTCTATAATTTTGAAACTATATTCGCACAATAGTAAATACATTGATTAAACAATTTGAAAACACATATTTAACTTGACTGGGTAGCACCTAATCAAATAAATGAGCTCATGTAGATAAGATGAGAATGGTTAACCTCCATCCTTAACCTACACCGTGCCAAAAGTCTGATAAAGTAGGCCAAGACTGTACATCCAGAGCAAAACATTAATAAACCGTAGTGTGATCTCAGAAATGCTGATTTGAGTGACTTGAAAATGCTTTGCAAATTTCTACAATGACTTAGCATCATAGTGAATGGAGAACACTTCAGTCCTAAGTCAGATTGAAAGACAACGATCAAAGCATGAGGCACAAAAATTAGTCATCGATCAATACAGATCAATTGGTTTATTTTTAACCTGTTGAACTGATAGTCTCATGGCTCTTTTTGGCCTTAGAGCAAGGTCTTTAGCCTTATGTGGTCTTGGGAGTGAAATGTTACTCACTGCAGCTATGGCCACAAATTCACTTACAGAACTGCAGGAAGAATATGTGACAGGAATAAACCACATTATTATGGCTGGATGCTATGTATTATTAAGTGTCCATGATCAGAATCCCTCCCATAGTATCCACCAGCATAGGTGATGCTATATAGCTGGTCAATGTGACACAAATGAAACAGAATGTGTTTATTTTTAAGTTTCAAAAATGAGATACAGAATAAATGTACATCCATTTAATTATAAAGACACAAACTTTGCATAAAAACTTTAATTTCTATCGACCTTTACTATCAAGAGTCTACTGTAGGCTATTACAATCCTTTTACCTATTGCAAGTCTTCTTATTCACAGGTCAAATATTTATTTGTAACACTTTAATCTTCAGTAATAAACTCTTTATATAATCAAATTATATTTGCTTATTAAATATTGCTTCTAAATCTTTTCAAATATATTACTATGTTGGTAAATACATTCATTTCTTAATTACATTAAGACGTGTTCAATAATAAACTAAATAAATGTAAATAAACAGATAGCTTTTTAAATATTGCTTCTATAATTTTGAAACTATATTCGCACAATAGTAAATACATTGATTAAACAATTTGAAAACACATATTTAAGAGGTTTGCAGGGATTTACAGTTCCAGTCCTGCCTTACAAAGATTCAGGTTTTCTTGCTCCCAACATCTCCTGAACAGCTCCTCAGTTCATTATCAAGAAAATTCTATTATAAAGTTTTTCAACTGACGCCTAAATATTCGTACATTATATGCAATGTATTTAAACTTAAATTTTACACTGTACAATAATATTCATGAAATCATCATGAATGAATCAGTCATCTTTAATTAGCAAACTATGTATTACTAGCTTATAAATATTTACTTACCGACCTTTAAATGAAATTATACCACACTGCTGTTGAATTCACAAATCTGGCAGAAGGTGTTGATTAATTTTCTGTAATAGCACAAATCTGACCTTAGTGCTGGCAATCATTTAACACTATCGTTTCTATAGTAACAGCCAATTCACAGGGACATGCCACATAATCTAGGTCTAATAATAAATGGATGCAAAAAAAAAACAACGTGCTGTTATTAAACAAAGAAAGACATAATCGCTGTGGTGATGCGTTTACCAATGAGATGTTTATTTAACATTTATGGAAGGAGTCTCCAGTGTCAGCGCTTTGTTGCCACAGGCAAATTTATGGGTGGAGGACGTTGTGTTTTGTAGTTTCTCTGCAACATGATAAGCTGCATTTTTTAGTCTTATTAACTACAGTACAAGGGAAAGTGAAGGAATGACTGTTTATTGCTGTTATACAGTAAGTCTTAACAGGAAATAACTTTTGTTCTAGGACATTCATCATCATTAAATATAACTATAAAGGGATTAAAGATATGCTCTTCCATTCTTTACTTTATAATTTTTCTTTGTTAACGTTTTAAAGTTCCTGTTATAGGGGAAAAAACAACTTTAGGGTGGTAATGTATCACACCAGAATTTTTTATTTTTTTTTTAACTTGTTTATATTTTCTCCTCAATTTGGTCATCTGTCAATTCCCACCTACCAGCTGGCTCTCCCCTATCATGGCCATGGTCTTGTCTTGTACAGCCCTGTTGTTGATTATTGTCCTATAAAAGCATGTCTTGCTGTGTTTTATTTCATACTTGTTACCAATGTGTTTTGACTTGGTGCAGAGTATCATGGATAAATAGGCTACACTTACAGTATTTGATGGACGTTTCCGTGTCAGCGATCTGCAGAATTTATTTATTTAAACTCTTTGTGTTCCTCATGTGTCAACACTGGCAGCAACGTCTGGGAAAGACGAATCCACTCAGGTCAAGTGCCAAAGCACTTACAATACCTTTTTCTACAGTAATATAAATTCTGCTTTAGAGATGCATTTCATTTCCTTATTTGGTTGTTTGATATTATTGAGTAGATTCTTGCACTGGGTATCTCTTGATGGGTTACCTTAAAAAAGAAAACTAATCAGTTTCTATCATTTTGCATATAACATTTTGTTTTGATCTTAATTTGTGCATATTTAGTGATTATACTACAGTAGACTGATACTGGACAAGTGTTATCTTGGTGACTTGTTGTATGATGTATTTCTGGGGCCTTCAGTGCCTTTATATTTGCATAGCCAACGAAGTTTTTCCGCCTCCATTTTGTGCTGCGTCTTCCACCCTCTGTATCTGCCCTATGTCTACGTGTGTTATAGTCTAATCCCTTATCCTCAGGCTTATGTTAAATCTTAAATCAATCCAGGTCAATTTGTCATCTCACCCTCACATTTAAGTAAAGTTCCTAAAATGTTACTCAAATTAAATCTCAGGGAGGTGATTGGGTGAGTACTGTAGGTAAGTAGTATTACAGCTGTAGTACCACAATGTTAATGACAAAACAGCATTTTTCTGTAGCTTATGGATACTGTATGTCAGAATATATCCAAAGACTGAGACTCATAAATGCAAGCGTTAGCCGGATATTAAGTCAAATCAAAGAGTACAAGAAAAAAAGAAATTAAAGACTATGACTTAAACTGAAGTTATTGCATCACTAGTATTCACTGCATTACTTTTACTTCTATTCATTCCCCCAACCCATTTTCTCATATTCATTCTATATAACAATGCACATCCTGTTCATTTTATTCATTCTATCTATCTATCTATCTATCTATCTATCTATCTATCATAATCGCACTACTTCTGTCTCATTTGAGAAGATTTACAGTTTAATCTTTAGATAGATAGATAGATAGTTATATAGATAGATAGATAGATTTTTTTTTCTTTTGTGTTTTTGTACTTTTCTTTAATTACTTTTCATAACTTTTATGACTTTTATAAAACTATATAACAGACAGGTATGGAACAGGAATGATCAGAAATGTTTCTGAACGCTATAACTTCTTTGAACAAGAGAACTAGGCTGTAATAACGTGGACTATTTTACATGTAAAACATGTTGCATTCCCTTGGTTTTGCGTTCTAAAAATATGAATCATTCGCATATGAATGATGTAAATTGGGAGGAAGGGTGCATCTCGTTATCCATGACATTGTTAAATCTCAGGGTCTCAGCCCCTCACTGAACAGAGAAGACGCAGAGAGAGGTGTGAGTGCAGCGGGAAAGGAAGACTTCGCGTTTGCAGGACAGTACTGGCGACATTTGGAAAGTTGCTAAAGGGTTCTGAAAAGTCGCTAAGTTGGCAACACTGGTCTGCAATGACGGCTAGATAAAAGTGAGGCTAAGCTCCGCCTCTCCCCAGCAAAAATTAAAATACAGAGGGAGAGGGAACACGGGGTTTTTCATTTACGCACATTCTATTTGAAAAGCAATGAAATACACAGTGTCCCCAAATGATGCTCTCTCTGTGTTTTTTTTCTTGAAACCAATTTGCGCCCCCTACCGATCTCTCCGCGCCTCCTGGGTAAGAACCACTGAGTTATAATGATATAAGGTCAGTCATGCATCTTTCTTAGACCTGAAGTGTGAGCTCAGATTTACTTCAACAACTCAACAACCTCGAGTCCACTGATTCGATGACAGCTAGAAGTTGCCAGGAAGCCTTGCATCATCTCTTCAGTAAAACCCCGATCAACAAGCATCCCCAACAGCAATGTGGTTTGAATCCTGCTAAATGTTTAATATGCTGTAGAGCCCATTAGAGAGAAGCAGCCTTAGTCAAAAGCTGAGTGATGTTTTAAAAGTGTGGGCTTCGGGTGTGGGTGGTGAAGAGTAGGCAACACTATGCAATGCTTCTGCCAAAATTTCCAAAGAGTTGTGTAGAATCATTTCAGAATCAGTATTATTTTCTCCATTACAATATGCGATGAGAATCATTTCTCCTTCCGAAATGTGTAAATCAGATCGCACACACGCCTACTGACAACCTGTGTGATGTCTACTCTTTTTTTTTCCACACATTATTATACATGTCCTTAAATGAGGACACTCATAGCCCTGCTATAAAAAAAAAAATAGCTGTAATTGGGAGAATACGAGGACATGACTTCAGGTTTTATATTAGACGCAGCAGAGGCCAGTGGGAAGGTGGCCCACAGCCATCCCACGGTGTTTATGTAAGAGAGTGCATCACACTTCGGCTCGTGTTAGCATCTTCCCCCTCACCACACGTTCCCAACTGACCTGTTTTATACACCACAACACACCTCAGCAGAGGGAACGCAGTGGTAAGAAAGAAAAAAAAAACAGAAAATGAGAGTAAGACTGCAGATGGAATAAAACTATGTATATGAAATTCATCAAGCTGGACATTTTGTGTATGTGTTTGTGTATGTGTGTGTGTGTGTGTGTGTGTGTGTGTGTATGGGTTGTGCATACTAGAATCTTCTTTAGGCTTGTTGTCTAAGCTCTGGACATGTTGTAACTTTACTATGTGCACCTCGTCCTTTTATAATATTTACCAGAAAGCTTTCCAGGATAGAGATCATTTGCACAGACATATCTGAGATAGATAGAGAGGGAGATGTGAAAAGAGAGAGAGAGACCAAAAAGAGAGAAAAATGGTGCTGATGGATTTTCAGAACTGCCTGATACATCTTGCTTTGTTCCCAGCACACATTCTGTAAAGGTCCTCGTAACCCTGCACTCCTGGTTGATGCATGTGTCATGCTGACATGCTGGGAATTCACTACACTGCCTGGGGATCTCTGTAGCCTAGAGACTTAAGCAGTGCATGTTTCTCTGTAATTAAGAGCAGCAGGTCAAGGGACATGCAGAACACAACAGTTTTATTGAGGGTGTGGTGAGCCTGGAACGTACCACAAAGTCCGGGTGTGTGATTCTAATCTGATTTACAAGCTAGGACTCTTTCTGTGTTGTAGGTAACGTCACTAGGAAGGTGCCGTGTTGACATTTCCATAACTGTTTCATAGCCTGTGTACATGTGAACTACAGTTTAGTTTCTGAGATTTCTCAGGCATAAAGCGCAGTGCTAGTGTGTGTGTGTGTGTGTGTGTGTGTGGGCCTGCGGGTGTCCTATGTCACTGCGATTCTCCTTTCTCTCAGCAGACGAGTGAGTGACACATCCATGACTGTCCTTTTGGGAGTTCATGTCTTCCTGTCTGAATGAGAAAGCAAATAACAAGTGACATCGGAGCAGACTCAAACAAAACTCCAAACAAGCCAAAGCAGATCACAGGGAGAGATTGGCTGTATTTCAGATACATGTACATGTTTCTGAGATACATACAAACTACTATTTTGTAAATAATTCTGTATTTGGTGTTCAGAGAAAGAATGGGCATGTAATTTGTATCAAAATGCTCGTGTTCTGTAGTTTAAACTACAGAAAATACTTTTAAATGGGTGGATTTTATAGGCAATTACACCAGAGCTGCTTTAAAATGTTCTTTAAATGGTCTGTATACAGATATATACCTACACACACGCACACAAAGTTTCCAGTGAAACAGACCGTTTCGGAAAAACAGAAAAAAAAAAAAGTCCTTCGTCAGCTGTGTAAGCATGCTTCTGAGGCTGTAGTGAAACCAATGGTTATTCAAAATGCTTGATGATGTAATAGCTGTAGTCATAACATGACATTCATTCCTTGGGGTTGTACTGTAAATATATATGGGTCATTCCATCTCAAGGTGATTTTTTTTAACAATTAGCTCTATGTATTAGCATTGCAAAATAAATTTTTCTTTTTTACTTGGTTTAACTATGACGGCCATCTTTGTGTCATGGCACACAACAAATTTCGGTTATACATCTGTTTACGGAAACCTCAATATCTCGGCTCAGGATGTTCCTTGGAACAAAAATTGATTTCTAGAGCACAGTACATATATAAACATTTTGCACATTCGTGTTTCTTAGACTTAGAACTTAAGTCCAAACGTAATGCTCAAGATTGTTCACAGTTCCACGTTTATAATGAGAAGGTTTCGAGTCTCAGTCTTAATTGTTTTAAGGGTATCTAAGTATAGTGTGCACGCAGAACATTTCAAGGTTGAGACTTCTCTTTTCGTTATGGGGATGAGAAAGTGCTATTTTTTAATTTTTTTAAATAATTTTTAATTCCCCACTTTCAGTGAGGGAATTTAAATTTGTATTCTGAAATTTTCACAGAAATAAGTCCTATATATATATATATATATATATATATATATATATATATATATATATATATATATATGGGTTCTAGATTCCACTGGTTACAGAGATAAGGCTAGTAGAAATCTGGGGAAAAGCCTAATTTATTCATGTTTTTGGACCACTTGAGGTGGAAGGACCCATTTTATTGTTTCTCTTCCTAATAGACATTTGATTGTATCTTAATGAAACATTTATCCTTTCAACTTTGAATACAATTCGAAAATCAACAAACACATGAAGCAGTAATAGGTCACCTTTTAAACTATTAGGATCTTCCCTACTGTAATATCAAGCAATTTGGAAAACTATATAAAAAAAAATACCATTCCAATAGGAACCAACAAGAATCTGTAATATTTTCTTTTTTTTTTTCCATCAGGAAGGTAGCTCGCAGTCAAAGCTGCTATGAGATAAAATGCAACCCGAATTCTGAAAAAGTTGGGACAGTATGGAAAATGCAAAAAATAAATAAATAAATAAATAAAAAGAATCATTTGAAAATTTGATTCACCCTGTACTATATTGAAAACACATTATTAACACATGTTTTGATGCTTTACTTATAATATACACTCATCTCAAATCTGATGACTGCAACACACTCCTAAAAAGTTGGGACAGTCGACTATTTACCACTGTATAATATCACCTTCTCTTTTAATAACACTTATTAAGTGTTTGGGTGCTGAAGACACCAGTTGGTTAAGTTTAGCAAGCAGAATTTTTCCCAAATCATCCATTATGCATTTCTTTAGCTACGCGACTATATAGGGCCTTCATTGCATTATTTTGCACTTCATAATGTGCCACACGTTCTCAATCAGAGACAGGTCAGGACTGCAGGCAGGCCATGCTAGCGCCCGCACTCTCTGCTTACGCAACCATGCGCTTGTAATCTGGGCAGAATGTGGTTTGGCGTTGTCCTGCTGGAAAATGCAGGGATGTCCCTAGAAAAGACGACATCTGGATGGCAGCATATGTTTCTCCAAAATGTGTACATATCATTCTGCATTAATGCTGCCTTCACAGATGTGTAAGTTACCCATGCCATGGGCACTGACACACCCCCATACCATGACAGACGCTGGCTTTTGGACCTGACGCTGATAACAGCTTGGATGGTCCTTTTACTCTTTGGCCCGGAGAACACAACGGCTGTTTTGTCTAAAAACTATTTGAAATGTCAACTCGTCAGACCACAAAACACGATTCCACGGTGCTATTGTCCATCTCGGATGAGATCAAGCCCAGAGAAGTTGGCGGCGCTTCTGGACAGTGTTGATGTATGGCTTCTGCTTTGCATAGTAAAGCCTTGACACGCATCTGTGGATGCAGTGGCGAATGGTGTTGACTGACAACAACGCATTCAGTGGTGGTTTTCGGCCTTGCCCTTTACGTACCGAGATTTGACTGGATTCCTTGAATCTTTTAATTATATTGTGTACTGTAGAAGGTGAAATGCCCAAAATCCTACCGATTTGTCTTTGGGGAATGTTGTTCTCAAAGTGTTGGTTTACTCACTGGCGCAACTGTTGGCAGATTGGTGAGCCTCGACTCATCCTTCCTCTTGAAGAACTAGGCCTTTTTTGGAAGCTCCTTATATACTATGATTAGACGATTGCCTCACTATTTCACATCACCTTCTTATTTCAACTTGTCACATCGCTATTAGTCCTAAACTGCCCCTGTCCCAACTTTTTTGGAATGTGCTGCATGCATCAATTTAAAAATAAACGTTTACCTTCAAAAAACTATGCAGTTGATTAAGTAAAACATCAAATACTTTGTCTTTATATGTTTTTTTTTGTTTAAAATACAAGTCAAAGTACATTTACACATTACTCCTCTTTATTTTTATTAGAATTTTCCATACTGTCCCAACTTTTTCAGAATGGGGTTGCATAACAGCAGGATAGCAATATGTGGTACAGTAATACTTTAAGAAACAAAGAATAATAACTGAGCATTTGCAGTTTAGTGCATTGTGGTATGTTTTTCCACGCTCCTGGCCATACGCTCTTGCAACATTATTTCCGTGCCATTTAGTTATATAGGACCTGTACATTCCCAGAGCAACCCAAGATAGCATGCTGCCTTGACTGAAGGACTAAGAATGTGAATAATTAATGAATATGCAGTCAACCAGATATCACTACAGTTCAGAGCAGCCAGAGTGGCTCAGTGTGCATCTGCGGGTCTGTAGGTGTGTGTTTGCATGTCAGTATACAGTGGGACATCATCAGAAGCAGTGTAGCATGACATGGTCTGCCCTGTGTACAGTTTGCATTGTGTGTGTGTGTGTGTGTACATATGCATACACACTGTGTGGGCGCAGCTTTAAGATGCAAATGGTACAAGATGGCTCATCGTCCTCAGAAAAAGCCCACACTGGAATCGAAAACACTTTAGCTCTTCCCACACAAAACATATTAACAAATCTTCCCTTTTTTCATGAGCCATTATTAAGCTATTACTTTTTATTACTATTGAAAAGTCACAAAGTTGTGAGCGTTACAATATAGAGCATGATGAGCTGTACATAAAGAGATAAACATTTTTGACAGGTCACAGGTCAGGGTGTTGCCTTCTACCTCATCAGGAATATCCCCATGTACACATTCATGTATAATTGAACTGTAGAGCACAGAGAATAGACTTGTGTTACGTCATTGCCTCAATCATCCTCCTTCTCCATGCTCCACTTGGCAAATGACAGGACAAGACATGCATAATATGGCGTAAAATCTCATTGGCCAACCATTGGGTTGTCTGGGAGGCCGCCAGAGTAGCACGCGTTCATTTCAAACATGCGGAGGTAATGAGTGGACATGCTTTTCTGCAGCAGGACTGAACTCAGTCAACCTGAATCTTTTCAAATAAATAGTAATCATATCATTTAATCTTAATCCAGTGCTCGTCTGTGCCAATAACACGATCTATTGAAACACATCAGTCTCTTATGAGCTAATGATAGCAGAGTTGTAAAGGCCCTAAATCTGTACTTTTCATTTTTGCGCTATTTAAGGTACATTTTCAGGGAGGAAGGCAGAAAGCAGGAAAAGTAGCCAAATGAGGAAATGTAGTAGAGATGCAGATAGATGGAGAGACCAGGAGTCAGCAAACCAGATGGGTAAATAGATTAAAACTGTCCAGCGTGATATATTTTTTTTTCCCTCTCTGAAAGAGGTTTTGCTCTCAGGCTGTGGAGATACACACAGCGGGGACATCAGTGCCAGTCCCCAGTATCCTACATCTGTCCTCTACACACACACACACACACACGCACACACACACATAGACACACACAGACACATACACACACACACACAACTACCAGACTGTAGTGTAGATGGATGACTCAGGTGGAATTGGGGGGGAGGGGTATGGGGGGGATGGGTATAGATGATGTTCCTGCTCTCGCGTGTACGCGACCAACCATCTGGATCAAGGACAGACGACATCACTTTCAAGAGAGGCCTGATTTTTTTTTTAACAAACAAACCGACCTGATTAAAACGCACTATGTACGCATGTACATTTTGCTCATAGAGTCAGAAGTTTAACATAATGTGAATTATATTTGTGCAGCTACACTGATTTCTTGTCCAAGTCTTGTTTGATTTAGTAGGTCAGTGTTGTGAAGCGTGAAACGATGAGCCATGGGCAATTTAGTCCTCTTGACGAAGGACTGTCGAGGGCAAAGTCAGTCTCGATCGCAGTGGTGCAAATGAGCTGCTGAAGATGTGGGTCAGTGCAGGCAACACCGTTTAAAAGCTGATTTGCGCTCGTGTTTCATGTCTCGACCAGGCTACATTGAGGAGTTTTTTCACTAAGCATCAGAAGTGACCTAGGATCAGTGGGAGAAATTGCTGTGAGGCATGCTACTGGGTTCTCCTTCGCGAGTCCTCGGCAAGTGCCAGACATGGTGATGGACGAGCTGGGGGGCTTGGGGAGTGCGCAAGGGTGCAGCATCCTTCCCTTTTCCTCTCCCTTCCTCCTTCTCTGCTCTTTCATTGTTAGCACCGTCTCAGACTATCTATAGTCAACCTCTGACCTCATTTGACAAAAAACATGAACGATCGCCTACTTCTCAACAACAAGCTTTGTGTGTGTGTGTGTGTGTGTATGTGTGTGTGTGTGTGTGTGTGTGTGTGTGTGTTTATAGGGCAATGCTGAGAACTATGGAGTTTGAATACACTGTACCGCAGTATCTGCTGTGCCTTAAACTAAAGATTAAAATAGAGCATCACGTTACAGTGCCATTTCTGTTTTAAGCAGCACTATAAGTAATGTTGGACTGCATTTTGCAATCAGGGCAGGTAGCTAAGGATACACACACACACACACAGCAGTGACCCACATAGCTGACAGGTAATGATGCAAGAAGAGGCAGGTGGTCATCCTGGTGGGCGGGTGGAGCTGTCTGTCCACACACACCAACGTGCACTCATACACAGATGGCTGCAGAGTCCTGCCCCCCCTTTGCCTCTCTCAGGGCTGACTGCAGGCTCATTAGTAGGCCTCCAGACAGTAGACAAGGCTAGCAGCTTTATGCATAAATGTAAAGGGATCTGCTCATGAGGGAGGTAAAGAGGACACAAGAAGCATTCGGCAGAGTATTTGAAGTAGGAAGAGCAGCCTCTACTGGGCAAACTTTTCAAATGCAGCACAGAAGTGTCCGGTCTTTCAAGTACAAGGCCTGTATGATTAAATGGGTTGCTTTTACCCTGGTCATTTTACAGATCTTTTCAGCGAGTCAGATTAATCAGCTCATCTCAAAAGTAAGAGACTCTTTCTATTTCAAAACACCTCATTGAAAGTCCCCTCTCCTCTCCCCCCTCCCAAACCACCCAAAGTGGTTGTTCTTTGCTTATGCACTAAATTGCATTTATATAATTACATCATTCAATGTGTTCGACTTTGAATTGCATTTATTAAAATATATATATATAAACATCATTGTGCTGCATAATTAAGGTGCTAAACAGCCTACAGTAAGTATTCTAATATTAATATTACTGTACCTCCTGTGTCTTCTTAACCTTCAGTGAAGAAGTTAGGTAGAACTTAAAGTCTATTTCTGTCTGTAGGTCTATACTTTATATTGATTCAGTCACACACAGAAGAGAGTCAAACAGACATGAACTGGCAGCTCTGAATGATTATGATTTGAAAAACAGTTCACCTGTTGATAAAGATGATTGGGATTCTTTTGATAGTGGTTGCAGTGTGTGTGATTAACAGCGTTCCAGGAACATGAATATATCATACTGATACATTTTCAGTGGAAGCATCACAGGTCTACGTGTCTTTTTTTTTTTTTTGGTAAGGGCTCGTCAGAAACGAAGGACACATAACTCTGTATAAACAGTAGCTGCTGACTATAGCCCATCATGAGAAGGGTCTGCTGACTGGTGAGCATGTCATTGAGTCTATACGTTAAAAGTTTCTGAGCTAGAACATGTTAGCCAGCCAGATAGCATTAGCAGTACAGATTACGAGCATTTACAAATATGATTTTCTAGACGTTCTTGGAAGTCCTGTCAGGTTAGCTGATGTTAGATAGTTGGTGGACTTTAGTAGGCTACAAACATTCTCTTAAACCTGGGGTTCTCAAACTTTTTTTTTTTATAGCCAGGTGCTCGTTTAACTATAAAGATTCCACAGACCCCTTCATAACAAAATGATATCCTGGCTCTTGGTCTCCTGATTCTTCACTCATCTTACTTCTGGTGAAACTGCAGTGTTTTGATGATCCACAACAGATTTGCTTTGTCCAGAACATCTTGTTTATGAATAATGTTGAATATTCATTATTATTATTATTATTTAAAATCACCATTTAACTAAACACAGTGATGTTTTGTCTGTTTATTGGAGCCTTCGAGCTTTTTCCTCCTCAATTTTCCACTCACTAAACACTATTTTTTTTTAAAGTAAAGTTATTAGTAAGATTCATTTGTGGGCTGATTTCTTTGTAGTTACTGACCTGTCAAGAACTCAATTAAGCAATATCGCACAAGCAAGAATGCAGTTATACTGAACATCTGAACCACAGCCGTGCTGATATTCCGTATGTGGTGAACAGAGAGAAGTGGAGTGATAAAACACTGAAATATCCCAGTGCGGTTATACTAAATATAAGCACTCATGGAACGCTGTTCATCCAGTCAAAACCCACGTTGAGAATCATGATCTTAAACCTTAAAAATCCTCTTAGAAATACTGGCTAAAAAAAACAAAAAAAAAACTGAAAATCCAAATACCAGTGAATTCCTTCCTCCCACGTGAAGATTCCGTATAAGGACTCGCCCACATTCCCATCTATTGTCCTAAAGGCACACCCGTTGAGCTGTTCTCATTTCCATATGGGGACACAATGACGCACGTAATGCTGCCCACAGACCTTTTTCCGATTTGTCAGTCCCTCAGTAGAAACAGACCATCACTGAACAGATATTATTTACATGGTGGACCCTTCTCAGTACAGCAGTGACAGAGACATGGCAGTGAGTGTTGTGCTGGGAATTAGTGCATGAGGTGCAGCGGTACTGCTTTTTAGCACTGCGTTTTCTTACTGCCACTCTATTTGAAACATCTACATCGTTGATGCACAGCTTATGTTAATCACCGTCTAATCCAGCAGTGTTCTGTTTCTGACCACAGGAATGGCCACAGATCCTCTGAACACAAGCAGTGAGACAAATGTGTTGAGGGAAAGCCAGTGATCAGCTCGAAAACTAATTAGACAGGAGGCAGAAGAGAACATGGGCTTATCACACAGTTTTGCCCCAGCTTACAAAATAGTGTTGCCCTGAGAAACTTATTCCTACAAGCTTGGATTCAAGACATGGCATGCATGAGGCGTGTGAGGTTGCTGACTGATACGATCTTAGTAAAGGAGTGGTTTGACATTTTTAGAGCCCTCTGCTGTCTGCAAAGTGAATAATAATTGCAGTGAAAACAATGACAAGACTGCCTTTTCTCATGAAAGTGATTCCATCTGTTGAAACTACTGCATGCTTCATGAATAGCCTTTTAAGTAAAAGGGGCCCGGCGAAGCGGCTCTGTTCACTGCACAGCAATATTGTCAACCACTGTTCAGTATACAAAGGTATTTGAATCAAGTCATAATTAGAATCCGTCCATTTTCTATATCGCTTATCCTACACAGGGAGCTTGGAGCCTATCCCAGGGGACTCAGGGTACAAGCTGGGGGACACCCTGGACGGGGTGCCAACCCATCGCAGGGCACAAGTGCACACACATACTGGACAATTTGGAAATGTCAGTCAGCCCACAGTGCATGTCTATGGACTGTGGGAGGAAACCGGAATACCCAGAGGAAACCCTTGAAGCACGGGGAGAACATGCAAATTCTGCACACACAGCGCGGAGGCAGGAATCGAACCCCCAACCCCGAAGGTGCAACGCAAATGTGCTAGCTTGGTGTGCACTAAGCCACCATGCCCCCCGTCATCATTAGTATACATTCTCATAGCAAGTGTCAAAGCCTCAGTGGGACGGGGCGGCTGTGGCTCAGGTGGTAGAGCGGGTTGTCCACTAATCGTAGGCTTGGCCGTTCGATTCCTTGTCCACAGGCCGAAGGCACTGCACCCCAAGTTGCTCCCGATGGCAAGCTAGAACCGTGCATGGCAGCTTTGCAGCCATTGGTGTGAGTGCGAGCGTGTGTGTGAATGGATGAATGAGAATCAGTGTAAAGCACTTTGTAGAAGATGACAAGAAGGCAACTGTAAATGGACAAATTTCTCTTTATGTTCAACACCAACATCGTTAGACGTGGAGTAAAGGGTGTGTGTACACGCGAAGCATCTTAAATATGAGAAAACAAATAGAATTTGAGTAGCTGAGCAGGTGCTCGTTTAATCAACAGTCCCTATGAGCACAGGAGTAGGTTGGAAAGAAAAGTGCAGAAAGCAAGGAATGATAGCACTTACCAATATAAACATTACAGAGGGGGAGAGAAAAGCTTTTAATGCTACTAACATCACGGTTAAGGATGATCAAACTGCTTAGAACCTGCTTTTACTCTAGCACCTGCATATTAATATAGGGGTCCTGAGCAGCATGATTAAGACCTGGCTATACAAGATGTGTCAATAAGAAACAACTCTTGATCTGGGGATTAGTAAAGGCAGATAATTACAGTAATAGAACTAGTCATGGAATATTTCCCTTCATTTTTATTATTTTGAAAACTGGCCATTTGGAAGTAACAGGCATGTGGAGAGCACTGTATGTCTGTTTGTGAGACACCGGGTAGAAATGTACAAAGCGTTAGTTTCGAATTGTGCCATTATATTGGTGTATGAAAACACTGCAGAAATATGGTAATATGCATATGGTAAATGACTCGAATATTATTCATATTGCTGTGCGAAATCAAAATAACATTAAATAAAACCACACGATTTTTCAATACTCTAAAGCCTTTGATATTCCAATTCTTCCTGTCCATGCTACATGTCTCCCACAAAGCCATTTACAGAGCATGTACATAAACTTAAAACAAAATTACTATTAAAAAAAAGGGGGGGGGTGGGGAAGCACAGGTTTCTGGAGTACCCGTTGTCCTGCATATTTTGGTGTCTTTCTCGTACCCTAACACACCAATGTACTGTAAACTCAGGAAGTGCTGTTAATTAGCTGACGGACAGCAAGAACATGCAGGGAACCTATGAAATAAAGAAACGATATATAAAGAAAAAGTGAGCTCAGAAGCAATGATACATGAGGTATAACCAACACCAGGCTGCTTCCAGATGTCCTGATTATTTAAATCAACGTGGAAGAGTCAACCAACAACTTGATTTAGATATTTATTTTGCAGTTAGGTGGCAAAGATAAGACATGAGTCATGAATTCTAAACTTACACAAACACAGATTGTCGGGTTAGGATATGAGTGGGAAAAAGTCAGATACAAAAGAAATGAAAAGGGCAAAAAAAAAAATCTAAAAAAGGGCAGTTATTAAAGGTAGATCCCTCCTTTCTCTGAGGAATTTCATTAGGACCAATCTTTATATAAACACTGTTAAGATTACAGTAGGATGAACATTCAGACACTCCAGCTCTCGCTTCATCAGTGCTTTGAGAGGAACTCTGGAGGCTGTACTTGGGCAAACAATCATAAAAAAAAAGAAAACCAAGAGAAATGAAAGAAAGACAGAAAGAGAGAAGTCTGTGATGATGCAACACTTCCTTTCTAAGTCTGTAGGTATGACGGGCAGGTTTTCATTGCTGTATATATCCAACAAAGCACACTAACTGAGCATCATGTTTAAAATGTGATTTTTAATTCTGTACATGTAAATACATGTGATGACAAGGTATTCAGTGTTGATTGCTTTTCAGGTCACAATCCTGCACATGCTTCAAAACGGTTAGAAATCGGCAGTTCTAAACTTTTCACGTTACTCTTGCCGTATGCTTTCACTGTACAAAGGTTTGTTGTTTGTTTTTTTTCACTAGAAAGACAAGACCAGGGCAGACAAGAACCCAGCGCCGAGGTCTGCGCCTGACTCTGCCTGCTCCAGGATTCTAACCCTCAAAACATTTAGAAATGAATATTGGATTGTAAAATGATATATAATGATTCATGGTACAGGTTAGCACTTGATCATACAGTGAAAGAAAAAAGAAAGAAAAAAAAAAAAAGAGTAACAAACAGAAAATCTGGAGACATTAGAAACAGTACAAGTAGCTGTTCCTGTAATATAAGCCCAGGAACTGAAGCTTCCTTTGAAGATGGCTGCCATCTGGACTACAGTCTCCATTCTCATTAAGAAGAGCTCGACTG